>NC_134896.1:47125548-47140548 GCF_041734735.1 Babylonia areolata
GAGAGGTGTGCATTGTGAGTTGAACAGAGGGGTGTGCATTGTGTGTTGAACAGAGGGGTGTGCATTGTGTGTTGAACAGAGAGGTGTGCATTGTGTGTTGAACAGAGAGGTGTGCATTGTGTGTTGAACAGAGGGGTGTGCATTGTGTGTTGAACAGAAGAGAGAGGTGTGCATTGTGTGTTGAACAGAGGGGTGTGCATTGTGTGTTGAACAGAGGGGGATGTGTTGAACAGAGAGGTGTGCATTGTGTGTTGAACAGAGGGGTGTGCATTGTGTGTTGAACAGAGGGGTGTGCATTGTGTGTTGAACAGAGGGGGATGTGTTGAACAGAGAGGTGTGCATTGTGAGTTGAACAGAGGGGTGTGCATTGTGTGTTGAACAGAGGGGTGTGCATTGTGAGTTGAACAGAGGGGTGTGCATTGTGTGTTGAACAGAGGGGGACGTAAGGTGACCAAGCCGTGAGGCGGATGTCCAGGGGTCCTCATGCTGCTGTCATCTGGGGGAGCCAGACCTCTGTGAAGAACTGCGGTGGAACTGGCTGGAGGAATGAGGAATGACCGGGGGGAACATCCTTGGATTGAAGATGGCTGGGCTGACATGTGTGGAGGTTTTTGTTCAAATTCTTTGAATGGATAGAGCCGTGGTTGAAACACTTTGATGGACGGAAAGGTTTTGTTGAAACACTTGGTTGGAGGGAGGCTGTTTTGAAACGTTTGGTTGGATGATGGAGGCTGTATTGAAATGGTCGGTTGGATGATGGCTTCGTCGAAACACATGGTTGAAGGGAGGCTTCATTGAAACACATGGTTGGAGGGAGGCTTCATTGAAACACATGGTTGGAGGGAGGCTTTGTTGAAACCCATGGACTGATGGATGCTGTGAGCCTGGCAGGCTGAGAGGGCAGGGGAATCCATTGTTGTCACACCATACCTGTGATGTGTCATACTCATCCGTACCCATGGTGCACTGAGGTCGTCCCATACCCAGGAGGCATCAGGGTCATCCCACCCCTCCACACCCCCCACATCTCCCCCTTTTTTTTTTCATACGTTAAGTCATGATGTTCCCTGGTCACTACAACTCATCGTGCATTTCGGCCATCCTGTTCCAATGGTTCTTTGAGGTTGATTAATCCCTATCCGAGATGCATCACTGTCTACATTGTAAGGTAATCCTATGGCCAATGGTTGTTTGAAGTCATCTCATTCCAGTGATTCTTTGAGGTGAACCACCCCACCCCCCATGCCCATCATGCATTGCAGGACTCCCCGACAGCCGGTGAAGTCTGACCTGCAGTCATCTCCCCTGTCTGTGACACATGAAGTGAATCATCTCCCTTGCCTGTGACACATGGAGTGAATCATCTCCCCTGCCTGTGACACATGGAGTGAATCATCTCCCCTGTCTGTGACACATGGAGTGAATCATCTCCCCTGCCTGTGACACATGGAGTGAATCATCTCCCCTGTCTGTGACGCTTGGAGTGAATCATCTCCCCTAGGGGTCTGTGACACATGGAGTTATCATTTTTCCCTGTCTGTGACACATGGAGTGAATCATCTCCCCTGTCTGTGACGCTTGGAGTGAATCATCTCCCCTAGGGGTCTGTGACACATGGAGTTATCATTTTTCCCTGTCTGTGACACGTGGAGTGAATCATCTCCCCTGTTTGTGACATGTGAAGTGAATCATCTCCCTTGCCTGTGACACTTGGAGTGAATCATCTCCCCTGTCTGTGACACGTGGAGTGAATCTTGAGTGGAGTGACTCGTCAGTTCCCATATGCCTCTTCTGTCAACAGCCCCTCACCCCCACCCACCCCCTACCCCAACTCACTCCCAAGTGTCGCATGTTTCCATGGAGGTCGGCACTGGCACAGAACAAAGTGTGTGTGTGTGTGTGTGTGTGTGTGTGTGTGTGTGTGCAGAGTGAGGTTAAGCGTGACCAGCATGTTGTCATGACAGGAAGGAGTTGGTGATGGCATGAACGGAACAGTCGCAGTCAGCTTGTGTTTGTCGTTGATCGTTTTCTGATGCCTGCAAAAAAAAAAAAAAACGGCAGTGTGTTTGTGCCGCCGTTTCTTTGGATTTGTGACAGCTGGTGGCTCTGTGTGTGTGTGTGTTTTGTGAGACAAGACACTTTCAGGTGAAATCGGAGGGGGAGGGAGGGGGGTGGGGGGGACTCTTCCTGGATTCAAGCTCACCTGCGTAATTCTCAGTACTTTTGACATTTTTTGGTTTGTTTTGCTTTAAATCCTGTGTTTAGTTTACATTAATTGTGAAGGGTTATAATTGAATACAGGTGATGATTGTTTCTTTGTTTCTTTTTTTTTTAAATAGTTTTTTCGGCACTCTTCTCACAGAAACCAGATCTGGTGAGATAAGAGTGTGGAGGAGGTTTTCCCTGAGTGCAGGATATATTTTTGTGATTAACCCCCCCCAGTTTTCCATACTCCCTCCCTCCTCCCAATATCCCCATTCCCCTTTGCCCCCTCCCCCGTCCCCTCCCCGTGCTTAAGGCGGGCATCATCGACTGCACATGAAGCAAATCAAAAGCGTTCACCAGTCTTTTTCATCATAGAATTAGCGTACATATCACCAGAACATGTTGCTTGCTATTTAGTATCTTTATGCCTAATCATGTTTTGTCTTGATATTTGTTATTCTGCTTTATCTGAATCTGAATCTGTTTCTAGTTCATGGATTGAAGTGATTTTGAATTTTTTTTTTTTTTTTTTACTTGCGTTTTCTTTTTCTTTCTTTTCTTTTTTTTTTAACACCGTTTTTGTATTGCTGCAAACAAACACATGATTTCAGATGGATGGAGGTGTGTCTTTTGTAACAGTTAAACAGCAGAAAAAGGACGATATTGTCCCATGTTTGTGGAATCATGATAAGTTTTGGACATTAATTGGGAGAATGAAAGCGAGCTGGAAGTGCGTTATTTCACATGTTCTACCAAAGCTGTCTGTAACATCCAGCTTTTTCTTATTAAATTAAATGAATTCACAGAAATCAGTTTTGGTTGTGTGGCCACTTCACTTGGCACACTTCAGGAACTGGTAATGATGGAAACAATGGGAATTATTCAACAAAGTGCCAGAGACTGCAGGAAGTGATGTATTCTGTTTCACTGAAAATCCAATCATGAGTTTGAAAAAAAAAAAAAAAAAAAAAAGAAAGAAGAAAAAGAAGAGTGGTTCTATCTGCTTCCAGTTGAAATAATTCCTTTACAGCTAGACTTGAAAACAGGCTATCCCAGTCTTCACTGGACAAGGCACAACCCCACAGTTGGGTTCCAAGCAGTTATGGCTGTATATCAGTGTGAAGCATTTCTGGTGGTATTGAGACTCGCTTGCATCGCAACAGGCACAGGAGAAAAGTGGCTGCAGTAACTCCGTGGCAGTGCAGAGTCTTCTGCAGTGGGGTGGCTCTCAGCAGTCCGGCACTGATAGCTGTGTGTTGTGGAGCACCATGGGGCAGGCTTGGAATGGGGAGGGTAAGAAAAGTGCAGTGCCACCGACTGGGAACTGAAGATGAGACCCGAAACAGAAGAAAAACAAAACCCAAACTCATGCCTCGGAAGTCACAACAAGCCAAAGGTGTAAGAAATGGCAGTGTGCAGTTAGTGTCAGACATTGTTGGCAAGAAAAGTTTGAACAGTTTGGGACTTCAAAAAGAACAAAGAAAAAAAAAAAGGAAGAAAAAACAAAACCCAAACTGGAACTGGTTTCGGTCTTACAAAGAAGTATGGGATTACATACCATGTCTGATCAGGCCAAGTCAACTTTATTATCCTTGAAGAGAAAATCTGATGTGGTCATTTATAGTGCTCATGATACCAGCAGTGAAATGTGGTGTTTTTTTGTTTGTTTGTTTTAACACCTTTACTCCAGCTGGTGAGTTTACTTGTCCTCAGTGAGATAACACTTAGTGGTCAGGGTGTTAGTTACCAAGATCTATTTTGACTCTTTCTTCTTTGGACTGCTTTCCTTTTGATCAGTAAAACAAGTGACACCATTTCTTGTGGGGACTGCCTTCATCTTGATCAGTAAAATGAGTGACACCATTTCTTGTTAGGACTGCTTTCTTCTTGATCAGTAAAATGAGTGACACCATTTCTTGTTAGGACTGCTTTCTTCTTGATCAGTAAAATGAGTGACACCATTTCTTGTTAGGACTGCTTTCATCTTGATCAGTAAAATGAGTGACACCATTTCTTCTGGGGATTGCTTTCATCTTGATCAGTAAAATGAATGACACCATTTCTTCTGGGGATTGCTTTCTTCTTGATCAGTAAAATGAGTGACACCATTTCTTGTTAGGACTGCTTTCATCTTGATCAGTAAAATGAGTGACACCATTTCTTCTGGGGATTGCTTTCTTCTTGATCAGTAAAATGAGTGACACCATTTCTTCTGGGGACTGCTTTCTTCTTGATCAGTAAAATGAGTGACACCATTTCTTCTTGGGATTGCTTTCTTCTTGATCAGTAAAATGAGTGACACCATTTCTTGTTAGGATTGCTTACCTCAGCAAAGTGAATGACACCATTTCTTCTTGGGATTGCTTTCCTTTTGATCCTAAAATTGGTGGCACCACATAAAAGCACACTAAAAGTAGTAAATGTACTTCAAATTTCATGGCACTCTGATCAGATCATTTCACTAACGCTCATCAGTCAAGGGCATTATGAGACAGTGCAGAGGTGTGATGCCCTGTGGAGACAGTGTGATGTCTTGTGTGGAGACAGTGTGGAGGTGTGGTGCCCTGTGGAGACAGTGTGATGCCCTGTGTGGAGACAGTGTGGAGGTGTGATGCCCTGTGGAGACAGTGTGGAGGTGTGATGCCCTGTGTGGAGACAGTGTGGAGGTGTGATGCCCTGTGTGGAGACAGTGTGGAGGTGTGATGCCCTGTGTGGAGACAGTGTGGAGGTGTGATGCCCTGTGGAGACAGTGTGGAGGTGTGATGCCCTGTGTGGAGACAGTGTGGAGGTGTGATGCCCTGTGTGGAGACAGTGTGGAGGTGTGATGCCCTGTGGAGACAGTGTGGAGGTGTGATGCCCTGTGGAGACAGTGTGGAGGTGTGATGCCCTGTGTGGAGACAGTGTGGAGGTGTGATGCCCTGTGTGGAGACAGTGTGGAGGTGTGATGCCCTGTGTGGAGACAGTGTGGAGGTGTGATGCCCTGTGTGGAGACAGTGTGGAGGTGTGATGCCCTGTGTGGAGACAGTGTGGAGGTGTGATGCCCTGTGTGGAGACAGTGTGATGCCCTGTGTGGAGACAGTGTGGAGGTGTGATGCCCTGTGGAGACAGTGTGATGTCTTGTGTGGAGACAGTGTGGAGGTGTGATGCCCTGTGTGGAGACAGTGTGGAGGTGTGATGCCCTGTGTGGAGACAGTGTGGAGGTGTGATGCCCTGTGTGGAGACGGTGTAGAGGTGTGATGCCCTGTGTGGAGACAGTGTGGAGGTGTGATGCCCTGTGTGGAGACAGTGTGGAGGTGTGATGCCCTGTGTGGAGACAGTGTGGAGGTGTGATGCCCTGTGTGGAGACAGTGTGGAGGTGTGATGCCCTGTGTGGAGACGGTGTAGAGGTGTGATGCAGACAATGGTGTGGTTTTACAGTCTTTTGTTGGGCATTGTTTGGGGCAAGTGAACTGTCTTTTTTTTTTTGGAACAGGTGATTGGCTTATGTTGAGAGAGAGAGAGTCTGTGCGTGCGTGTGTGTGTAGGTATGTGCATTTACAAAAAAAAAAAAAAAAAAAAAAAAAAAAAGATGTGTTAGGCAGTCTGATGTATATATTCTTTGGAAGCAATTTCTGTGAAAACATGTTATTACTCTATAGAAATTCACACCTTCCATTAATCTCGTCCCATAACCCCCCCCCCCCCCTCCCCCCTCCGCCCCCCTCAATTCCTCCCTTACCTCCACCCTCCCATAAAATGTTATATGACCTTTTTTCACATTTAGTTCACAAGCATGTTTAATGCCTTTTACCCAATCATGATTTGTAATTGAGCTTGAAAACACTGGTTTAGATGTGTTAGATTTTTTGCTCTGTTCCCCCCCTTTTCCTTGATTGATACTGCTCTGGATTCGTTTGTTGAGATGTTCATTTTAAGTCCTGTGTGTGTGTGTGTGTGTGTGTGTGTGTGTGTGTGTGTGTAATATAACATGGACAAGTATCCGTCTGTGTTTCAGTGAATCATGTATGTAAATAACACGAGTGACAACAGGATTTTCTTTGTGAGATATTGATTTTACATGAACCATGCTGTGAGTATTATGTTTTTTTTCTTGGTTTCAGTTTCATTAGTGGAGGAATTTGTATTTGAAATGGCTGTAAGAAAACAATAAGTGTGTGTGTGTGTGTGTGTGTGTGTGTGTGTGTGTGTGTGTATGCATTCATGCATGCATGTGTAGGTGTGTTTGTGTGTGTTTGTGTGTGTGTGTGTGTGTGTGTGTGTGTGTGTATGCATACATACATAATGATTTTGTTCAAGCGTATCTGAGAACATTCCAGTGAAGCATTACAAAGTGTATAGATTGTGTGTTTCACTACAAGAAAAAAACGGTCAATGCTATGTGCGACTTGTTGGAAGAGCGTAAAGCTGTTTACCTGTGTTTGTGTGTCAAGAAAGGAAGTCAGACCGACAACATTATGGTCTTTAGTTCTTCATGTCTCAAGATTGATAGATGGTTTTCTCTCTGTGTTATTCTGCCTCCCCTTAAGTCTCCCCAAATCGGTCTAAATATATCTCCAATCTCTCTCACCTTTCTTTCTCTTACACATGCACACATATACAGGCCAGTCAAGTATGCAGGATTGAAATCAGCGAATGTTTTCACACAAAAAAAAAAAGAAAAAAAAAAAAGAAGAAAAGGAACAACTGCTTATCCAGTTTACCGGTAAAGTTATATCTAAACAGCAGGTGGCATACAAACAATTATACCGAGATGATCAGTTAAAGTTTAATTTTAGACCACATGCTGGGGGACTTATAAACAGTTAGATATTGATTATCATAATCAGACTGTATTCTGGAGGAAGCTTTCTAAACAGCACTTGGTTTTACAGCAGAAATGTGATGTAGTTCTGTTTATCTTCAGTTCTGTGAAGTGGTACAGACATTAGAATATTCCCCCATGTAATCAGGGTTGAATGGAGACTTGGAAAAATCAAACAATAACTTTGTTTTTTTCCTTTACATTAACTTCTAGAAAAAAAAATCATTATCAATACCAGACAAAATGGAGAAAATGGGTCTAAAGGGAGGAAAATAAAAAAAAATAAAAAAAATAAAATACTAGATGGATTTTTTTCTCTCTCTCTCCCCCCCCCCCCCCCCCCCCCGAATCCTCCCAGGTCAGCACACTGATACATGGATTTCTTTAGGAAGAATCACTTAGTTAAAAAAAAAAAAAATCCAGCATTTCTGACTGAAGAAGAAACGTGATGGTTGCGTTGTAGTTGGTGTGTGTGTGTGTGATAGTTCATGTTTGCTTTTCGTCACAGTGTGTGGGAAGGTGGGTTTGTAAGTTTTGTTTTCACCCATGATTGTGGGGATACATGATAGCGGTCTTTTAAAATGTCTCGATTTGTGGTGTGCATCTGATTCCAGCTTAAAACATACTGACACACTGTATCTTTTTTTCTTCTCTCTCTCTGACTTCACTCGCCTGTCCCTCTCTCTGCCCTCCACCCCCACCTCCCTTCTCTCTCTCTCTCTTTCATGTCCCCCCCACCCCCCTCCTGTCTGTAACTCATAAATGCTTGGTCTTGCTTATGTGTGTGTGATTTAAACTACACACACACACACACACACACACACACACACAAACACCCCCCCCCCCCACCCCCAGACACACCACACACCCCCACACACACACTGACACACACACACACACACACACACACACACACACACCACACACACACCACACACAAACACACACACACACCACACACACACACACACACACACACACACACAAACACGTACAGTCTTACACACACATACACACATGGCAAAAAAACAACAACAACCGCACAATGTAACATTTCGATTCTGGTTGTGTCCGTTTTAGGTTTAGGTGCCTACTGTGTGCCATGGACAAGATATCTTCCATGCGTATGAAATAGTGACAATGATCGTTAGATGCTGCAGGGAATCTGATTGATATACTACCTCTCTTCCTTTTTTGACTTGTCTTTTGTATTCACCATGTCAGCCACAGGCCACCTCAGAGAGTGAGTGTTGAAAAAGGAAAAAAAAAAAAAAAAAAAAAAGAAAAAAAAAAGGCCCTGTTTCCAAGTAACAATGCTGCCTGTCAGCCTGTGGAGAAAAGGACTAGTAGAGCGTTCAGTTTTAACGTGCACCCACAAAAATGAAGTTTTTCAAGGGGAATTTGTTGCTGGAGTCATTGTTCCGAGTTCAGTATGTAAGTTATTTTTTTTTTATGTTAGATGGAACTGATTGCAAAAAGCAAGGTGTTAGCACTGACTGTTGCATGAAAATGAAGTACAGATGCATGAAGCACACTTTAAAAAAGATTCTTGTTTGCAGACTGATATCGGTGGTTTATAGAAATGTGGATGTTTATGTGATGTGTGTATATGATTATTTTTGGTATGTTCACAAGTTTTTATTTATTTATTTATTGTGTGCGTGTGTGTATGTGTGTGTGTGTGTGTGTGTGTGTGTGTGTGTGTGTGTCTGCGCGCGCGCGCGTGTGATGTGTGCATGTATCCAGATTTGGTCACTTCACATCTAGGTTATCCAGAGAGTATGTTTCCTGGCTTACTCAGTGTTGCATCTTTTTTCCAGGATTGTAATCATGGACGTAGGCACCATGTCTTGTGTTTTTCATGAGTGAGGAACGTGTTTCTTGGAATGTACAGGTAGTACCACAGGTTCCTGGATTACACAGAAAGGAGAATTTTTTTTTAGCTGCATTAATAATGATGATGGGCATTTATAATGCTCTCTACCTCCTCAACACAGCGGCCAAGACTGCTAACGACAAACATTAATCAGTATCAGGGGAAAATGGTTACAAGAATTAACATCACAGGGCATTATAATCAAGACTTATGATCAGTGTAATATAGAGGGGAAAAAAAACCCTTCCTCTTATACATTCTCTTTTTTTTTTTTTTGAAAGAAGTCAGTAGCACCTGAGCTTCTTCCTGTTTCGTTCAGTTTTTATGACTTTTTTTCCTGGCATTTTTCATCTTTGTTTGGTGAATACTTTTAAGTGTGTGTGTGTGTGTGTGTGTGTGTGTGTGTGTGTGTGTGTGTGTGTGTGTGTGTGTTTCAAAGACAAAAAAAAAACCCAAAAAGAACAATAGCTGAACTGAAGCTTAAGGTATTAGTTGAATGAGCAGGTTGTTCTCCAGTCTTTTTTTTTTTTTTTTTTTCTGCACAAAACGGTTAGTGCCTGTTTGTGCACCCCATGCCATTGAAATGAAAAACTGTCATTGACAAAAGCAATAGCAATACCAGTTGCTATTTTGAAACTTGATTGCGTTGATTTCAAGTGTTGTTAGGTAACGGTTAATGAACTTTCTGTTAAAAAATACAACCAGACACTTTGTAATGTTCTGTTTATTTCTGCCTCATCCTTCCCCTCTTCTTCCCTTTGAAGACTCCGGACATTTCACTGGAACTGCCTTGTATAGAATCTTCAGACCCCCCCCCCCCCGCGCCCCCCTCCTTTTCTCCATGAAGTCTTCGGCAGTGGAGAAGGGGATGCGCACTGGACGCCGACTCAAAGGAGTCGCGTTTTTGAACCCAGACCTTAGACCCAGATATGTCCTGTACACATGAATGGTTATCATAGAGGGAAAAAAAAATTGAAGATACCTTCTGTATAAAGGAAGCTACCTCCATGATGAAGTAAGTGGGAAGATGGAGAGAGAGAGAGAGAGAGGGGGGGGGGGGGGAGGTAACTGAAGATTACCCCCCCCACACACACACACACACACACACACACTCAAAAACAAAACGAAAACAAAAACACAAAGATGTAAACTTAAAATAGCAAGCAAAACAAGATATTTACATATGGAGACTGAGAAGCCTTAACAAAACATTCTGACGTTACACATGGCAAAATACTCAGCTGGCACGTGTTGTCATTTTATTTTCAACAAGGGTGTTGGAGTTGTGACGTTAGAAAGACAAGGTTTATTGTGAAATGGATATTCTTCTTTAATGTGTGATTTACCAGATTAAACAAAACAAAACAAAACAAAAACAACAACAACAAAAAACAACAACAACAAAAAACCCCAGAAAAAAAACGATATCCATGAATTACATTTCATGTTTTATTGTTCTTGTTTTGGATTCTGTTGATCTTTTTTTTTAATATAAATTATCAGTTTGCATGTTCTTGAAGACCATCAGTTATCACACAGATATCAAGCATGAACCCTTTCGTTCATTTTCAATAGCTATGTGGAGCTGAATAGATCTCTGTATAATCTAATACCCAAACCCACACACACTCACACACACACACACACAAAACACACACACACACACACACACACACACACACACACACACACACAAAACACAGTTGCACATAGACACACCACACAGAGAGATGCACACGCACACGCACAAGCACACACAGACACACACACACACACACACACACACACACACATCTCTACACATCATTTAATTCCTCTTTCAGGGAAGTGATGTTGACGTTTGACAGGCATATATGATAATAAACATGAAAAAAGGGAATTGAAGCTGAACCGCAGACAGTCTGAAAATTTTTTTTGTGTGTGTCAAGCTTTTGAGTTTAAAAAGAACAACAAGATTATAAAGTGTATACGTGTTTGTGTACATGCATGCATGCATGTATGTTTGTGTGTGTGTGTGAATGTGTGCACGTGGATAGGCGGGTGGGAGGGTGTCTGTGTTCGTGTTTCCTTGTTGATCTGACCAAATAATTGTATTCAAATCATGCAATAAAGATATATTACGTTGAGTGTTGTCATGGTAATGAAGGGCGCACATTCCATTTTGTCATCATCATTTTCCTCCTTCCTTCCTTCCTTCCTTCCTTCCTGTCCTCTCTGTCCTGTCTTCCCTGCCCCTCTCTGTCCTTCTCTTTTCAAAGAACAATCTATAGAAGTATTGCATACAGTATTTGATGATTGATGAAATTTCTGTCCTAATCCCGCTCCCCCGCCCAACACACACACACACCCTCTCACACACACTCTTCCAGTATTATGTTTTTTTCTTTCTCCAATCACTGACACTCGCCCTCTCCATTTTCACATTTTGTACTCTTATCTTTTCCACATCTGTTCTCTCTCTCTCTCTCTCTCCCTTCCTCGATCCCCTCCCCCTCGCCCCCCCACTCCCCTCCCTTTACCTCAACCGCCCCCTTTTCAGTAGAATATTTCTTCCCTTGCCATTGATTTCACAAATGAGTATTTCTAATTATATAATAGTAATCATCATTATGATAGAAATAACAATACAAATAATAATAATAGTCATATTTATTTTCAGTCTAATATCATCATCTTAGATGAACAGATTGTTAATAAATAAACGAAAAATCTGACCTCCTCCTGTCTCACGACTGTTGCGTTTCCTTCACTGCTGTGACATAAGTCACTGTTCCCAAAATAGGCTGACTGCGCATCGCCCAGTATAGCTGTGAGCCAACGAGCCACCATCTTGAGACTCGTATCAGGTCGTCATTGATTGATATAGTTTTTTTGGGTTTGTAGTTTCTGAACTATAACTCTGTGTGTGTGTGTGGTGTGTGTGTGTGTGTGTGTGTGTGTGTTCAATGGAATCATGTTATGCCTGCCCTGTGACATGCACAATGCTATATCTCGATTGCTGTCTGACAGAAAATCAACTCTTTGATGAAATCAGCTGTGTAGTTCATTGTCGGTTTTTTTTTTTTTTTTTTTTTTTTTTTTTATTATTTTTTTTAATGGTTGGTTTGTTTTAGACCGGTGGTGAGGCATACAAAGGCCTGTGTGTGGTGGAGTGGGTGTCTATGATATGTCACAAACTGGCGTGTGTCTGTGTAACCGATTGGTTTAGTCCACCTGTGCGCAATCCACCTTCTTTTTGTTTGTTTGTTTGTTAGTTTGTTTTTGTTTTGCTTTTAGAACAGTGGACACAACTCTCCCAAAGAGAGTGATCAACACTGTGTTTATCTGAACTGGGTTACTTCTGCTGTGAGGGGCGGGGGGGGGGGGGGGGGGACTGGTTTTGGGGGGAGTTGTTATTTGTGTGTGTGAGGTTTTCATTTGTTTGATTTTGGGATTTGTTTCTTGTTTGATTTTTGTTTGGTCAAAATCAAAATGGACTTTTTTTTTCTTTTTTTTTGTTTGCATTCACATGAAATATGTGTGTTTGTGTATATATGTGTGAGAGAGAGGTAAAATGTTTCAAATGGCGGAACTGAAGCTTGCCATCGACTGGACAAGATTTTGAACATTTGACCTCTTTTGAAGACACAGTATTGATCGGGGTCAGTAGTTGTAATGATTACATTATGATAATTATCATATAGTATTATAACTGACGTTTGTTTTTCTTCTGTTGTTGTTGTTGTTGTTGTTGTTGTCAAAATAAATGCCAGCATGCGTGAGAGGACAGTGCGAATGAGCCTGCGAGGAAACTGGCTGCAGATTCAGTAGCAGCCATGACAGTTGAATGTCAGAACTCATCTCACAATGGCACGATGTACTAGCGACACTGTGATTGTAGCTCCCAAAAATCAGTGTGTGTGTGTGTGTGTGTGTGTGTGTGTGTGGTTGACATTTGTGTTTTGGAAGGACGGCAATAAAAATGTGTACATTTCATTGTTTTTCTGCATGTTTTGTTTGTGGTTTGAGAGAGCTGAAGACTGAGATCTTATAGCCTGTCACCTGCTCCAGTTTTTGTCATGGGAATTGATTAAAAAACAACAACAAACAAACAAAAAATTACCAGTCTCTGCCTCTGTGGTGGCCTGTGGTGGATTTTTTCATATCTCTGTTGAGATTTAACAACAGCAATGACCTATTTGGCATTTATTTATGTTTATTGGTTTATTATGATAATCATTGGGGGAAAAATCACGATTAAGTGTTCATGGGTTGTGAAGATTTCATCCTCGTTTTAGTGAGATTTGGAAGTGTAAAATATGAAATCATGCATCCTTGATTACCTATCTATCTGTCTGTCTATCTATCTATGGTTTTATTTTTTAAGCTAGTTTATGGTTACATATTATGTATGGTATTCCACCATGTAGCCAGTGCTTAAAGGTTTTACTCATGTAGACACAGTATTGATGTTTTACTCATGTACTCATGTACGCAAACAAAGTGAGCGTAGGTAAAAGTAATGATCTTCAGTCACCTGTCTGTGTTTGATGGATTCATACATCCGTGGTGAACTTAAACACTGGCATTTAAATATTTCTCAGGCGTTTGCTGAACAAGATACATCAATGTTTTTGTTCGGTTTTTTTTTTCCCTTCAAAGTGGAGTGATGGCCAAGAGGTAACGCGTCCGCTTAGGAAGCGAGAGAATCTGAGCGCGCTGGTTCGAATCACGGCTCAGTCGCCGGCTGCACGCAGGAAAAAATACACACAAAAAAAGGGTGGCGCTGTCAGTGTAGCAACGCTCTCTTTCACCCCAAGACGGAATGAGCAGTGTTTCACAACAGGTCTTGCATGGGCGTTCACTCCGCCAGTCACACCGTACAGAAGAGTTAAGGGGAAGAAATGTGGATACGTAGCCCAGTCCATATGTATACTTTTACCGCAACACCTGCATTCCATATCGGAATCACAGTCATTTGCCACACGCGCGCCTTGAACACACACACACACACACACACACACACACACGAACTACATACATACACACAAACCGCACACTCACACAACACGACAATCAATAAACAGCTTACCTGCTCTCCAGTCGCTTTCCAACACACACTGCACTGCCGCTCTTTTTTTTTTTTTTTTTTTTTATCTCTCACCTCTCTCCTTGCTTGAAGGGACAGTCTGGAGGGGTTGCACGACTGTGTTCAGTTGTGGTCATGTCTTGCTTGAGCATCCTTACTACCTGGAGCTGAATTTAGGGTGCTAAAAGTGGGACAGAAGAAATCCCACTTCAGCATCCTGATCCTAAACTCCTGAGCTGAAATGAAAGTGCTTTTGAAATGAAAGTGCCCACTTGTGCTCAGTGCAGTTGAGCCCGCGCGCTGTGTGTGTGTGTGTGTGTGTGTGTTAGTGCGTGTGTATTAGTGTGGGTATGTGTGTTTGTATGTTAGTGTGTGTATGCTTGAGGAGACTACTACACATCTCCTACAAGGAGCACAAGACCAATGACTATGTGCGGAACCTGGTCAGCAACCTTGTTGGGCCCCAAGAACCACTGCTGGTGACTGTCAAACGACGGAAGATGGCATGGTTTGGTCACGTCATACGACATAACACCCTCTCCAAAACCATCCTGCAAGGGACTGTAGAGGGAGGGCGCAGACGGGGGCGGCAGAAAAAGAGCTGGTCTGACAACGTCAAGGAATGGACCAAAATGACGATGCCAGATCTCCTCACGACAGCTGCCAACAGAACGGCGTGGCGAGCTATGACATCTTCCTCATGTCCCCCCAACGACCCCAGCGGTCGAGGGAATGAGTGAGTGAGTGAGTGAGTGTGTATGTGTGCGAGTGAGTGTATGTGTTATGTGTGTGTGTGTGTGTGTGTGTGTGTGTGTGTGTTAGTGTGGGTATGTGTGCGAGTGAGTGTATGTGTTATATATATATATATGTGTGTGTGTGTGTGTGTGTGTGTTTTAGTGTCTTTCAAGTTGTCCATTGGTTTTACGTCTGTGTTGTGTGTGTGTGTGTGTGTGTGTGTGTGATGGAGTGAGAGAGAGAGAGAGGAAATGCGTGTGAAGAAACACACACACACACGCACGCACGCAATCTCACACACACACACTCACACAC
>NC_134896.1:47143048-47150548 GCF_041734735.1 Babylonia areolata
CCCCCACCCCTCCCCCCGCTCCTCACAATCCCCCGGGACCCCCTGCCGTTCCCACCTCTCCACAGGGGCTTGTAGTGGTGGACTGGGTGTTAGTCTTTCGGAGCAGGTGATAATCCTCGGTCCCAGGTGCAGCATGCACATGGCGCACGTAAAAATACAACAACAAACACCCACAAATACAGACACCCACCCACACCCACACACACACACACAATACCACAGAGCGACAAAGGGTTGTCCCTGGCAAAAATCTGTTGTTGAAAAAAAAAAAAAATCAGCTTAATGGCAAAACAAATAAACTGTAAATAGAAAAGACAAAAGTGGCACCGCACTGTGGCGACGCCCCGTGGAGAGCAGTTCGAATTTCACGCAGGTTATCACACACACAAAAAAAAGTCACTGAAAAAGATCACAGATCACAGCAAAATCTCAAAGTATCACAGGCATAACGTCACCGAGAAAGATCACAACTGAATCACAATACACCACATTAATCACACAGTTGAAGTCCTCAAGAAATATCACAGATCATAATACAACACATGTATCACACAAATAAAGTCACTCATAAATTCACGAATAATAATGATAATAATGATAATGATAGTAAGAAGAAGAAACTTTATATAAAGAAACGTGGAAAGCGGAGAACAGGAAACAAAAAAATAGACCTTCGACTAAAAAGTTCATTGTATTATTTTGAACCCCCCAAAAAACAAAAACAACAAAACAAACAAACAAACAAACAAAAAAACTCCAGAAAACAAACAAAACACAAAAACAAACAAAGAAGTAAAACAACCTCAAGACCTCTCGGCGAATTTCCCTGATGACCACTGTCGTATGCCGCAGGAAGCTTTCAGACTCACCATGGACAATGGATCAACACGTCAGCTTTCTCTGGCATATATCTGGTCTGTCTGCTTCGTTCGTCTTTTAGTCTCTCCAAATCTGCGCTTCCCGAGAAAAAAAGAAAAAACAACAACAAAAAACCACAAACAAACAAAGAAACAAAAAAAAAAAAAAAGCAAAAAATAAAAAAAACAACAACAAAAAAACAAAACCAAAACCAAAAACAAAAACAAACAAACAAAAAAAAACCCAACAAACAGCAAACTTTCCGACCGATGACCATAGTAAAACATCTGTCACTTGTCGACTGTGTCAAACACTGAATGTGTGTGTTCAACATTTTTCAGTACACAACCTGTACCAAACATCTTGCCAAAGCTCTCAACTTGATCGACTGTATTGAATCCTAAATGTCCCAGTTCAGCATTGTGTAAAAACGCAACATCCATCTTTACAAAGCTGTCGACGTGGTGGACTGTGTTGAATACTAAATGTTTGATAAGATTAGCAATTTGTGAAATACGCAACTTCCACTGAACATCTTAACAAACCTGTCGACTTGATTGATTGTATTAGATACTAAATATTAGATAAGATCAGCAATCAGTAAAGTTTATACGAAACTTCTACCGAACATCTTTACAAACCTCAGTTTTTCATCAACAAAATCAAACACAGACACACAACAAAGTTCCCCGTTCAACACAGTGTCAGCACAGAACGTGCCCCAGACATGACTAGAGCCGACCAAAGTTGGAGTAGCTGGAGGCAGTGGAGTAGTTGGACAGGAAGTTGTTGTTGGAGAACTCGATGCCGCTGCTGCTGCTGGTGGTGCTGAAGACCGACGACGGCTGCTGGGTCAGCGTGGTCGTTGCTGTCAGACTGGAGGAGGAGGACGGTGGAGGAGGAGGAAAAGCCTGGCTGCTGCCCACGCTCTCCAGATTCCACGTCTGTACCGGAGGCTGCCCGCACCCGTTCTGATAGGGAGGGGGACAGCCGGTGACCTCCCCTGGGGGATGGTTCCTGGCGCGCTGCTTTCGGTAGTGCTTCCGGAAGGCCACGGCCACAACGCCGATCAGGGTGATGCCAAAGCCGACCATGCCGTTGATGAAGCCCTGCTGCTCGTAGAACGCCTTCTTTCTCGGCTTGTAGGACCAGTCCCAGTCCCACCAGTTCTCACCGGTGGAGTTGGAGGTGCTGTTGTCCAGGCTGGTGGGGTAGGTGCTGTTGTCCAGGCTGGTGGGGTAGGTGCTGTTGTCCAGGCTGGTGGGGTAGGTGCTGTTGTCCTCCGCCTGAACTCCATCTGGCACTGAGCATGGGCAATGAAATGGTGAGGAATGCATATCTGTCTGTCTATCTATAAATGAATAAATAAATAAATAAATGCATATATCTATGTATACTATTCTCTCTCTCTCTCTCTCTCTCTCTCTCTCTCTCTCTCTGTGTAAACTGTGAATTAACAAAAATTGAATATGGCAAGATTTATGCTTGCAAAAAGATGATATGAACCTGTAAATTAACCTCAACGCTGCATTGGGCTTGACGTTTGTGTGCCTTTCTCTCCGGGATAGGGATGTAGTCGTGTACTTCTTTATTGCTTTGTTGCTTTTTTCTTAAAAATCATTTTGGGGAGGGGGGGGGGGGTGGGGGGGGGGGCAATACATGCGTGTGTGGTTCGTCCTTCGGGATCGACGAGGACCATCTAGTCATCCTGGGGGGTGGGTGGGTTGGGCTCTGTGGGTGCGCAGATGACTGGTCAGGCCAATCCGCGCCCGGAAGGTTCTGAGGCAGTGTGGACAGGGGATGGTGGCGGCTGTCGGGGACTTGCTGGCACTGCTTTTCCTGGCCTGTCTGTGTTGCTCTGCTGCAGCGATTCTGTTGGCCTCACAGGATTTGTGGACAGCTGAACGCCACTTTGGTCTGTCCATTGCATTCAGCTCCCATGTGTTTGGGGGTGGTGGTGGTGGGGGGGAATGGGGGGGGGGGGGGGGGGGGGGCAATACATACTTATTGATTGAATCACAACTTCAGTCCGCCATTTAACCTGTGCTTTGCTGCGACATTTGACCCATGCTGAAGTGCTGGGAAATACAAATGACTCCATGAACTGATTGTAGGAACTATCAAACACAAAAATACTGGGTTTTGTACCGCTTGGGCCTCAGATATATTCTTAATCAGTTTAGAGTGCAACACTCCCTGGTGCTAGAAGCACAGAAATGTTGGTATTTAATAATAATAATACTTAGTATTTATATAGCGCTGAATCTTGTGCACAGACAAATCAAAGCGCTTTCACACCAGTCAGTCAGACGCATGCAAAATTCCAGACTGAAAAAACTGAAAAAAACTAAGAATAGCAATGACATGGTCTATCCTACCACCGAAAATCAAGAACAGTCGGTTTCGCGGACAAGCTACCAATGATCTGTTCGCATTCTAGCGACATCGGCGGTCTACTTGGCTGATGCTGAAATGTGACACTGGCGGTGAAAGGGTTAAGGGGGTTAAAAGCACAGCCCTGTCATGAAGTCCCGAATATCAGTGAATCTACATTGTGTGTGTGTGTGTGTGTGTGTGTGTGTGTGTGTGTGTGTGCGTGCGTGCGTGTGTGTGTGTGTGTGTGTGCGTACCACAAAAACAATGAAACAAATAACAGAACTGCGAGCAGGAAAAAGAAAACAACACCAACATTATCAACACCAACAACACCAACATAATCAACATCAACACCAATAACATCAATAACAACACCAACATTATCAACACCAACAACACCAACATAATCAACATCAACAACACCAATAACATCAATAACATCACCAACATTATCAACACCAACAACATCAACATTATCAACATCAACAACACTAACGTCAAGAATAACACTGATATCATCAACAACACTAAAAATCACCAACAACAACAACATCAGCAACAATACCAACAACATCAACAACACCAACATCAACAAGAAAACTAACATCATCAACATAAAAAAACACCGCCAACATCACCACCAACTTTCATTAAAAAAAACCCCGCCAATATCACCACCAACAACATCAACAACATCAGCAACAACAACATCATCAGCAACATCATCAGCAACAACAACATCAGCAACAACAACAACATCAGCAACAACAACATCAGCAGCAACAACAACAACATCAGCAACAACAACAACATCAGCAACAACAACATCAGCAGCAACAACATCAGCAACAATAACATCATCAGCAACAACATCAGCAACAACAGCAACATCAGTATCAACAACAATTTTCCTTGTATAACGTGCTCAGTCGCGCTGTACAAAGCAGAAACTGACGTTTAAAAACATGCATTCAAACACTGAACTGAAGAAAAACAAACAACTTTTGATGCACAACCATTTACAGTCAACCAACCAAACACACAAGCACCAGTTTATGTAAACACACGTACACACACAAACACACGTACCTACACACGCACGCACGCACGTACACACACACACACACACACAGACACACACACACACACGTACGCGAGCACGCACGCACACACACGCACACGCAAACACACGCACCTACGCACGCACGCAAACACACACACACACTCACACACTCACACACACACACACACACACACACACACACACACACACACACACTCATCACACATTTCACATGGACTCTCACCTGTAGCCAGGAGCCCAGCCATGATGTGAGATAACCACAGCACCACGCCCAAACCTGCCGGCACCTTCAGCCCGCTGACTGTCCACCTGTCTGACCACATTGTCTGTCTGCCTGTCTGTCTGTCACTGCTGATGGCTGACCACTGACTGACCAACACCTAGGCTTCTCTCGCTGGCCTTAACTTTTCACCCTTTTTTGGTCTCTATTTTTTTTTTCTCTCTTTTTTTTTCTAACCCACAGCGAACGACGGTCGCATGTTTATCTCACGTTTCAGCAAAAAAAATCGTCGCCGCGTACAACTGATAAATTACGAAGCATCTTTGTCACATTCAAGCGAAAAGAAATAAAGACACACTCCTCTCCTGTAGGAATTATCACAGCAGAGTTCTCACACTACCAAAGATAAAAAAAAAAAAAATTTCTGTCTTTTAATTTTGTTGTTGCTGTTTGTTATTGTTCCCTCCGCCTAGAATTTTTTTTTCTCTCCAGCTTCCTTGCTACTGCTCGTGTGATTGGTGTGACTGTAGGTGGCTTCACAGTGTTTAGTGTGGGTGTGTCGTTTACTTGCTCTGTGCTTCCTCAGATGATGTGATGAATCGGCGAATGTTTGTGTCTTCTCGGACTGTCTCGTTCACACGTGACAAGGCGGTGTGTGTGTGTGTGTGTGTGTGTGTGTGCCCTCTCTGTAGGGGATACATCAAAGAGGAGTGAAGTGTTATCCGTTCATCCCACTTGGTTCAAAGAGAAGGTTGAATGTTGTTTCAAAGATCAGTGTTTGCAAGATTGGTATAGACATATGGATAATGATACTATGTATATTAACTATAGGATGTTTGAGCCACATTTTGGTCAAGATGCTTACTTTACTGTGCTACCAAATAACTGTGTTGTACAGTTAGTTAAGTTTAGGACAACCAATAATGCTTTGCCTGTTAATAGTCAGCGCTTCAACAATTTACCAAGAAACGAAAGAAGCTGTGGTAAATGTTCCACTAACGACAATTCTGATGAGTTCCACTATTTGTTTGTGTGTCCTTTCTTTGAAAGTGACAGACAAAAGTATCTTCCTAGATATTATAGAAACCGCCCAAACTCCCTTAAATTCCACTTACTGTTATCCGAAAAAAACACCCCAAAATATTGTTAAAACTAAAAGCATTTGTCTCTTCTATTTGTAGTTCCTGTCGGTAAAGCAACGTCTGTGGTTACTGGATGAGGATGAATTATTTATTAATGTATACTGGCGGTGCCTATTGGTCTTTCGTTTTTTTCCTCTTTGTTCTTTTGACATCACTCTTATTGTTTGTATGGTATATCTAGAACATGTATGTATGTAACGTTTCAATGGGGCACAAGAAATAAACGTTTTGCCTTTGTTATCGAAGGTCCAGCTGAACTTTGTGGCATAGTGTTTTAAAAGTTGTTATACACTCTGACGTATGTTTCAAATTGTGTGTGTTTGGAGGTTTCGGTTTCCAGGTGGGGGTGTGGGGGTGGATAAATGTGTGTGTGTGTGTGTGTGTGTGTGTGTGTGTGTGTGTGTGTGTGTGTGTGTGTGTGTGTGTGTGTGTGTGTGTGTGTGCGGAGAGAGAGAGAGAGAGAGAGAGAGAGAGAGAGAGAGCTAATGAACACCTGAACTTGAAAAGTACACGCACGAGTAAGTTTGCTATGTCTTATCCTTACATCTATTTTCTATTTATCTAATATATATATTATATATGTATATATACAATTATGTTTGCTTAGAAAATACTCGACATAATTACTCCTACCAACCTCCACGGAGGAACGATGCTAACACTAACAGCTGTCGAATAAAGACCGCCAACATCCACACATTAAAAACTCCAACTCCTTCCTGATAGTCTCCCAACCAGACAAGTGCCATATGCCTTCTCCAAGAGGTCGTCTACAAAGGGATCGATCGTATACCTGTATAAAGGCTAAGGCCTCTTGTGTGTGAGCAACAGAAAGGCGACTCGGGAAAGGAAGTCATGGCTCAAGATGTGCGTGAATCAATACCAAGTCTTCACTTCCAGCGAATGTCACGTGCTTTTGTGACGAGAAAGACCACACCTTGCAGTATGGGTGGACCCCGGCTGTCTCTCTCTCTCTCTCTCTCTCTCTCACACACACACACACACACACACACACACACACACACACACACACACACACACACACACACACACACACATGTGGAGTGGTGGCCTAGAGGTAACGCGTCCGCCTAGGAAGCGAGAGAATCTGAGCGCGCTGGTTCGAATCACGGCTCAGCCGCCGAAATTTTCTCCCCCTCCACTAGACCTTGAGTGGTGGTCTGGACGCTAGTCATTCGGATGAGACGATATACCGAGGTCCCGTGTGCAGCACGCACTTAGCGCACGTAAAAGAATCCACGGCAACAAAAGGGTTGTTCCTGGCAAAATTCTGTAGAAAAATCCACGTCTATAGGAAAAACAAATAAAACTGCACGCAGGAAAAAATACAAAAAAAAAAAAAAAGGGTGGCGCTGCAGTATAGCGACGCGCTCTCCTTGGGAGAGCAGCCCGAATTTCACACAGAGAAATCTGTTGTGATAAAAAGAAATACAAATACAAATACAAATACACACACACACACACACACACACACACACACACACACACACACACAGAATCACTCAATCTACCAATTTGCAAACGTTATGTAAATTACCATACCCTTCACGACACTTTTCCACAAACACGTGACTTGAACAACATGTTCAAATCGCATCGCAAGCATTAAACTTCTTGTTGTTGTTGGCATGTTGATGTTGTTGTTGTTGTTGTTGTTGTTGTTACTGCTGTTGTTGCCATTGTTGTTGTTGGCATGTTGATGTTGTTGTTGTTACTGCTGTTGTTGTCATTGTTGTTGTTGGCATGTTGATGTTGTTGTTGTTACTGCTGTTGTTGTCATTGTTGTTGTTGGCATGTTG
>NC_134896.1:47155548-47160548 GCF_041734735.1 Babylonia areolata
GAGCCGGTGACAGTCACAGTCACTTCCGGGCCCCCGGGACGTCCTGAGCTGGGGGGGTGGCTTGTTACACTGTCGTTCATCATCACCAGGGGCACGGGGTCTGGGGATGGAAAGGAAGGGTGCGTTCAGTGAACGGAGGGGGGGACTTGTGCTTATGCAGACAGGCTCGCGGGCTCGCGCGCTTACACACACGCACACACACACACACACGCCCGCACACACACACATGATGATTTTTCTAAAAACAACGCAGTGCAAAGCAACAATACAATACAATACAATACAATACAACTCGGCACGACACGACACGACACGACACGACAAGCACAGCACAGCACAACACAACACAACACAGCACAACAAATCACATCACAACACAACACAACACAACACAGCACAGCACAGAATAACATAGCACAGCACAGCACAACACAGCACAGCACAGCACAACATAAAACAACACAACACAACACAGCACAACACAGCAACACAGCACAACACAGCACAGCACAGCACAATATAAAACAACACAACACAACACAGCACAACACAGCACAACACAGCAACACAGCAACACAGCACAGCACAGCACAGCACAGCACAGCACAGCACAGCACAGCACAGCAGTACGCGAAACGAAAAACAGCACTTGCACGACAAGGCCCATGATCCCGATATTTCAGTCTGACTGCGACAAGGCTGCAGGTACTTGTTACCTCCCTTCGGGTGCAAAACTTCCAGTTGGTCCATCGTGCATGTGTGATTTCCAGGTGTCCTTATGGGGCATCCTTTTTGGATTTATTGATGGTTGTTTTTTGGAGACAGGTATGTTTTTGCTTTTGCCCTTTTATGAAGAAACATTTAAGCTTCTTCTTCTTCTTCTGCGTTCGTGGGCTGCAACCCCCACGTTCACTCCTATGTACACGAGTGGGCTTTTACGTGTATGACCGTTTTTACCCCGCCAAGCAGGCAGCCATACTCCGCTTTCGGGAGTGTGCATGCTGGGTATTTTCTTGTTTCCATAACCCACCGAACGCTGACATGCATTGCAAGATCTTTAACGTGCGTATTTGATCTTCTGCTTGCGTATACACACTAAGGGAGGGGGGGGGGGGGGGGGGGGGGGGGGGTTCAGGCACTAAGCAGGTCTGCACATAATTATGTTGACCTGGGAGATCGGAAAAATCTCCACCCTTTACCCACCAGGCGCCGTTACCGAGATTCGAACCCGGGACCCTCAGATTGAAAGGCCAATGCTTTAACCACTCGGCTATTGTGCCCGTCATTTAAGCTACAATTCTTCCTCCTCCTCGCCATCATCATCTTCTTCTCCTCCTTCTTCTCAACGTCTCTTCACTGTGGCCAACAGTCCGCATATAACAGGTATATATCCACGTCACATCGCCGTGAGGCAACCCCCCTGCGAAGACCCTGCACTGCCGTTGAATCATTCGGTGTGTCCCACAGCGCCTGTTACGATGCAACAACACTCACTGGGCACCAATCAGTTGAAAAACCACCGAGGCAACCATGTGTTTTGTTCTGTATTGTGCATGTGTTCTGTGTGGCTTGTTCAGGATTAAAAAGGCTATGCCAGTCTTGAATAAAAGCTAATTTGTGTTTGCACATTTCTTCTGTCTTTGCTGCTGTGTGCACATGTCAAATGATCGGTATAAGGCCCGGCGGTTCCTTTTTTTAAGGAAGTGTCTGGGTTTGTTCCAATGTACCTTTTATTTACCTGTGTGCTAGCTGACTCGGTAGCGTAAGCAGCACTGACTTGAAGTTGTGTACCTTGTGAATGGAGAGTGTTACCACTCTTTACTATTTGTTATCCAGACGCAATGCTTGACACTAGAAGCAGCCTTTGAGATTAGTGTGTGTGTGTGTGTGTGTGTGTTCTATCAGTGTCAGACTATCGCAATTCCTTTCCGCTAGCTCTATCCACTGTCTAAACTCTTGAATAAAAGCTAATTTGTTTGCAGATTTCTTGTCGTAGCTGCTCTGTGCACGTGTCAAATGATCGGTATAAGGACAGGCCCGGCGCTTCCTTTTTTTGAGGAAGTGAGTAGGTTTGTTCCTATGTGCATTTTGTTTACCTGTGTGCTAGCTGAATCGGCAGCGTAAGCAGCATTGATTTGAAGTTGTGTACCTTGTGAATGGAGAGAGTTACCACTCTTTACGATTTGTTATCCTTCAACCTCTCCAAAGCGTTCAAGAGCCAAACTCATGATTAAGGCAGGTTGAGTATTTGCACCCTTTTGTTCCCCTTATTATATTATTATTATTATTATTATCATTATTATTATTATTAGTAGTAGTAGTAGTATTGTTGTTGTTGTTATATTTTTTCCTCTGTGGAGCAGAGAATAAATGTCATAATCTCATCTCTATGCCTTTGTATAAGTTCTGAAAAAATGAACTTCAGCATATTTCTGAGCTTTTAAAGTAAACATGTCCTTTCAAAGTCTCTGCACTCTTTCGAAACGCTGATGATACAATAATTATTTGCGTTCCCAAATCTAACACAGAGAAACACTGGGGAGAGCTATTCGATCTTCAGCATTCTTTTTCTAGTGTGGCATCATTTGCATGCAGTTCATAGAACATCAGGAACTTTTTTCTCTCCCATTTTTTTAAGTGCTTCGCATGCAGAAGTCCAGAATTTTGTTCTTTTTTCTTTCTTTTTTTTTTCATATAAATTTTCCATTAATTATTTCCCAAGTGTTGTTTAAATGTACTCAAGGCAGTTTTCACATTCCTTGCAAATTGGAATGAACTTCCTCTTTCGCTTCGTCAAGTCTCCACACTCAGCCTTAAAACCCACCTCTTCCTAAAATAGTCTCCCTTCCTTGGCTTTCGTTTGTCCAGTTATAGAGTTATGCATGCGTGTGAATGACTGGTGCGAAAGCGCTTTGATTTGTCTCTGCACAAGATTCAGCGCTATATAAATACAGTTATTATTATTATTATTATCTTAAGCTGAACCGCTAACACATACTAAACGTCGCCACTAAATCGCGCGCGCGCGCGCGCACACACACACACACACTAACTGATACCTGTTCGAACATTCTCCTCCCCTAAACACACAGTTTCAGTCTGTACAATCTATCAATTTGTCACAAAATTCTCCATTGCACAACAACTGCAGTGGCGATTAAAAAGAGTTATATATATATATATATATATATATATATATATATATATATATATATATGTCTTCTTCTCTCCCATGTAATAATATACCACAGGAATGTGAACACACATTAAAATGAAACGTTCATTCATTCATAATTATTATACTCACACACACACACACACACACGAAGTGGATTGCTGGCTTAGTGGTAACACGTCCTCCACCAAGGAAGCGAGAGACTCTGAGGGCAAGGGTTCGAATTCCACGCTCGCCAGAGATTTCTCATTCTCCACCAGATCTTGAGAGAGATAGTCTGAACGCAAGTCATTCGGATGAGACTGAGACGATATACAACAGAGGTCCTGTGCGCAGCATGCAGCTTGTGCGCGTTAAAGAACCAACAGGAATGAAAGGGTTGGTTGTGCCGGGTCAAATTCCTTTAGAAAATTTCAGTTTAGATAGTAAAACAAAATATACACTTGCAGACAGAAGAACAAAGTAGGGGTGGTGCTGTACTGTGGCGACTCGCTTTCTTTGCCAGGAGAGCAGGCCGGAAATTTATCACAAGAAATCTATAGTGATAACAATACTATACAATACAAAGCAACCCAACGCAATACAATACAATGTAATGCAATGCAATACAATACAATACAGTACAAAGCAACGCAACGCAACGCAACGCAATACAATACAACACAATACAGCGCAACACAATACAATACAAATGCAACGCAATACAATACAAAGCAACCCAACACAACACAATACAATGCAAAACAATGCGATGCGATACAATGTAATGCAACGCAACGCAATACAATACAACACAATACAATATAACACAATACAACACAATACAATACAATACAAATACAACGCAACACAATACAATACAATACAACACAATACAACACAATACAAATGCAACGCAACACATTACAATGCAATGCAGTACAATAAATCCATATATTTACCATACCTACATCGAGCCAACAAAATTACCCCACACGTCATGCCCCCTTTTCACCCCCCACCCCCCACCCACCCCCCTGTTTTGATAATATTTACTCCACCTTCTTCTGCATTCGCTCGTATGTACACGAGTGGGCTTTTACGTGTATGACCGTTTTTACCCCGCCATGTAGGCAGCCATACTCCGTTTTCTGGGGTGTGCATGCTGGGTATGTTTTTGTATCCATAACCCACCGAATGCTGACATGGATTACAGAATCTTTAACGTACGTATTTGATCTTCTGCTTGCATATACACACGAAGGGGGTTCAGGCACTAGCAGGTCTGCACATATGTTGACCTGGGAGATCGTAAAAATCTCCACCCTTTACCCACCAGGCGCCGTCACCGTGATTCGAACCCGGGACCCTCAGATTGACAGTCCAACGCTTTAACCACTCGGCTATTGCGCCCGTCTGTTTACTCCACCAACTTGGGCCAGTATCCTATCAACGACATCAAGCCAAGAAAAAGAAAAGACAAAAGAGGCAAGGCCTTCAAGACTCACTTGTGATACACTTTAAAAAAAAAATCCAAGCTTTTTATGTATTGAGTATAATTTCAAAATGTAATGTTTAAGATGAGAAAGATCAGTTTAAAGCAAATTAAGTCCCCTAGCATTAATTACAGAGTAATTTCCCTTTTTTACTATCTGCACCAAAAACGTTTGCAAAATAAATAAAACTTCCATGCTTAGCAAAAGAAGTTCCTGTTTGAACACAAAATGATAATAATGACTGCTCTTGTTGTTGGGTCAGAATATCAGATCAAAGTGCCAAGTTTAGAGAATACAAAAAATATAAATATAACAGTAAATGCAGTTTGCATATAATTAGGCTTCATTTT
>NC_134896.1:47168048-47173048 GCF_041734735.1 Babylonia areolata
TTTTTTTCTCCGATCTCCCAGGTCAACATATGTTCAGACCTGCTTAATGCCTGAACCCCCTTCGTGTGTACACGCACGCAGAAGATCAAATACGCCCGTTTAAAGATCCTGTAATCCATGTCAGCGTTCGGTGGGTTATGGAAACAGGAACGTTCCCAGCATGCACACCCCCAAGAACGGAGTATGACTGCCTATATGGCGGGATAAATAAACACAACGGTCATACACGTAAAATGTTACATGTCTGTCTGAGTGTGTATGTGTGCGTGCCTGAAATCTGATTGAATGACACAGGAAACGAATGATGAGCGCCCAGTGGCAGCCGCTCTACCCAGCTAGGCAGTCCCCGTGTTTGTAAAGCGCTTAGAGCTTGGTCTCCGACCGAGGATAGACACTGTTAT
Source organism: Babylonia areolata (assembly GCF_041734735.1). Taxonomy (NCBI): domain Eukaryota; kingdom Metazoa; phylum Mollusca; class Gastropoda; order Neogastropoda; family Buccinidae; genus Babylonia; species Babylonia areolata. The sequence goes on from NC_134896.1 coordinate 47,168,450, forward strand.
AAGTATCCATATCAATCAATCAATAAATAAATAAAGAAAGAAAAAAATCAGTCTTGATCCATAGCTTCACAACGAGAGCAGTGGAGAGAGAGAGAGAGAGAGAGAGAGAGAGAGAGAGAGAGAGAGAGAGAGAGAGAGAGAGAGAGAGAGAGAGAGAGAGAGAGAGAGAGAACGAAATTTATTCAGAATACTATCGGCCCATTCCCGAAGTGAACTGAACAATAAGTTACAATCGTAATAATATACAACAGAAAACATCTCATCAAACAATATATCACGAACAGCAACACTGTGCGTCTTTTGAAGGCTTGATATAAAAATATTAATAAACTCCACATCATCTCTTCGTTGGATGGTGAAAACAGAAGGCTCAGCCGAAATATGCATGGACCACTGTAATACTTTCTGAAGAGAGAGAGAGAGAGAGAGAGAGAGAGAGAGAGAGAGAGAGAGAGAGAGAGAGAGACAGAGACAGAGACAGAGACAGAGAGAGGAGAGACGGAGAGAGAGAGAGAGAGAGAGAGAGAGAGAGAGAGAGAGAGGGGTAAATGATTCTTTACATGTGCCTGGTTTGGAAATTATGACTGACATTTCATTTTCATTGAATCAGTTTCAGTTTCAGTTTCTCAAAGATGGGTCACTGCGTTCAGACAAATCCATATACGCTGCACCACATCTGCGAGGCAGAAGCCTGATAGCATGCAGGATAACCCAACGCGCTTGTCAGGCCTTGAGTGCATGCTTATATATTTGTGTACCTATCAGAGCGGATTTCATTTTACATAACTTTGCCAGAAGACAACACTTTCGTTGCCATGGGTTCTTTTTCAGTGCGCCAAGTGCGTGCAGTGTTGCACACGGGACCTCGGTTAATCGTCAAATCCGAAAAAAAAACTAGACACTCAGTTTGATTTTCCAGTCAAACTTGGAAGAAAGGGCGAGAGCGGGATTCGAACCCACACCCTCACGGACTCTCTGTATTGGCAGCTGAGCGTCTTAACCATTCTGCCGCCTTCCCCCTGAATTAAATAAAAACGTCGAAATGAACAAACAGACACAGAGACCGTGGAGACAGAGACAGAGACAAGACAAGACTAGACAAGACAAATTCTTTATTTTCGAGGATAATAGATAAGCACTGGCGCGTTTTTTGTTGGTTTTTGTTTGTTTGTTTTTTTCATCCAGTCCCTGCCCTGAAACAGGGTCTACACTGCACAAAACTATAGTGTATATTATGTTATTGCATGCACTACTCAAAGTCATAACATGCGAATACAATACTACATAAAGGCATAAGCATGGTAATAACACACACACACACACACACACACACACACACACACACACACACACACACACACACAGAGGCACAAGCATGGTATTAATAAACGACGTAGAAAAAAACCCCCACAGAAAACACACAGAACACACACACACACACACACACACACACACTCTCTCTCTCTCTCTCTCTCTCTCTTCTCTCACGCACACGCACACTTACACACAGAGAAGCATACATTGTGTATGTTAACAAATACTATACTAATGTGAATATAAAACAGTCAGTTTAATTTAAAAAAATACACATAGCAATAACAGGGGGGGTTAGGGGGGTGGAGACTGAACACAATCAGACAGGTAAAAAAAAAAAAATAAGAAGAAGAAGAAAAAAGAAAAGAATAGAAAGTCTTGCTGAGAATGGGAAAGAGATTGCAAAAAGAGTCCGAGACACATGGAGAGGAAAGAGAGTGTTCGAGACGCTTATGGCTTGACCATTTCGCCACCCCTTCACCCCCCACCCCCCACCCCCGCCCCCATTTGCAGGTAAATTGTAAACGTTAGGAGTGAGAGGATTGGCGGGCGGGGGAGGGGGTGGGGGGGAGAGGGAGGGGGGGGGTGGAGGGAGTGGCTTAACTTGACTGGCATGTGGCCCGATAGCTCAGAATGCTTTGATAGTGAGAGTTTTTACTACAGCCCAGGCAAAAGTTTTGACTTCGGAGAATTTGGTACAACGTCTTAGAGAGGGCCTGGGTGTTGTTTTTTTTTGTGCTGCAGCTGACCCAATTGAGAAACAACGTGAGTGAGGATTTTTGAGGCATTGCTTCGTTAATTACTGAAGGTGGATTTCATCATTATGTCTTTGGTGTGTTGTTGTTGCTGGTTGTATTAGTAGTAGTAGTAGTTGTTGTTATTGTTCTTGTTGTGGTGGTAGTGACGGTGGTAGTTCTGTTGTTTGTGATAATGTGTTGTTGTTGTTGTTATTGTTGCGGATGCTGGAATTGTTATCATTGTTGCTGATTATTTTGTGGTGAAGGTAGTAATCTTCTCTTCCCGAACATTGGTGTTGCTGTGGTGTTGCTGTTGCTTTTTTGTCTCAAGTTGTGATGGTTTGTTATTTTCATAGTTGTTGTCATTGCTGCTGCTGCCAGAGTTTGTTACTGTAAATATCCCTATGTGAAATTGGTGACGATCGTCTCTTTCATCTTATTGATGTTCTCCTCCTCCTCCTTCTTCTTCTTTTTCTTCTCCTCCTCCTCCTTCTTCTTCTCCTCCTCCTCCTTCATCATCTTCTCCTCCTTCTCCTCCTCCTCCTTCTTCTTCTTTCTTCTTCGTCTTCTCCTCCTCCTCCTTCTTCTTCTCCTCCTCCTTCTTCTTCTCCTCCTCCTCCTTCCTCTTCATCATCATCTTCTTCTTCTCATTCTTTATCCTTCTCAGTTTCTCTTCCTCCTCTCCTCTCCCTCTTCTCCTTCCCTTCTCCTACTTCCCTCCTCCTCCAACTCTCCATCTGTGTGTATTCACCCTCCTTCTTTTTCTTCTTCCTCTTTTTTGGATTCTCCTACCTCCTCCTCCTCCTCCTTCTTCTTCTCCTCCTCCTCCTTCATCATCTTCGTCGTCATCATCATCTTCTTCTTCTGTTTCTCCTCCTCCTCCTCCTCCTCCTTCTTCTCCTCCTCCTCCTTCATCATCATCATCGTCATCATCATCTTCTTCTTCTGTTTCTCCTCCTTCTCCTCCTCCTCCTCCTCCTTCTTCTTCTTTCCTCTTCTTCTTCTTCAGATCAAAAACGAAATAAGTCATTGTACATCATCATTAAAAACAACCAGAACATACCCGTGACTGTATGTTTGTATTTCTCTTTTTATCACAACAGATTTCTCTGTGTAAAATTCGGGCTGCTCTCCCCAGGGAGATCGCGTCGCTGCACTACAGCGCCACCCATTTTTTTCTGTATTTTTTCCTGCGTGCAGTTTTGTTGCAGTGGGTTCTTTTACGTGCGCTAAGTGCGTGCTGCACACAGGACCTCGATGTATCGTCTCATCCGATTGACTAGCGTGCAGACCACCACTCAAGGTCTAGTGGCGGGGGAGAAAATATCGGCGGCTGAGCCGAGATTCGAACCAGCGCGCTCAGATTCTCACGCTTCCTAGGCGGACGCGTTACCTCCAGGCCATCACTCCACTGTATACGGGTAATGCACACCGCATACCTGGCTACCAGTTTACCTACCTATATCCAGCTACCTATGTCCATCTGCCTGACTAACGAAGCTGCTACATGTGTTGAATAACTCACTGCGATAACAGGTTCAGTTTCAAGGGGGCGTCAAAGCGTGCGGACTGATCCATATGCGCTACAGCACACCTGTGTAAAGAAAAAAAAAGTAGATGCATTAGCTGCGCATTAACCCAAAGCGCCATTCAGGATAACTTGCGATAACATGTCATTGAATTGTGTGATTTCACCCATTTCGCATAAATGCACACACATAGTCAACACACACACACACACACACACACACACACACACACACACACACACACACACACACACACACACCAATACGCATACGCACATACCCCCATCCGACCGCACCCTTTTTTTTTCTTTTTTTTCCTACTCGTCTAATATCACTAAACAGTAAAAGTGAGTTAAATTAAGCACACACACACACACACACACACACACACACACACACACACACACACACACACACACACACACCGATGTGCTCAGGGTTTTTCTTTTAATAATTCGTTTTGTCTCACAACTTACCTGCATCAACTCTTATCACCGAACATTTTTTTTTTCAATAAGAACACCACCACCAACAACAAGAACGGGAACGGCAATAAAAAAACAACAACATTAACAACACCAACAGCAGCAACAAAACACCACCATCACAACCACCACTAACAGCGGCAAGCAGCACTACCAACAACCAACGTAACATTTTGCACTTTCTTCTTCTAGGGAAGATGTATACATACATGCCTCCAAAGCATTTACTCACTTGAAAACTATATTCTGTCAAGATGCTAAACAGAAGAATACAATGCTTATGGTTGCATCTGATACAACTTTAAGACAAAAAGGTTACCATGCTTTCTTTTGATTTGAAACAACGTATAAAAACATGTATTTTTTTCTTTGTGTGTGTGTGTGTGTGTGTGTGCGTGTGTGTGTGTGTGTGTGTGTGTGTGTGTGCTTTGGTAAAGACCAAGCAAATTAAAAAAAAGTATAAATCTTAAGACTCCACGAGGTTTTGTGTGAATTAATGTGCAAACTTTGTCCAGTTTATTGTTTATATACAAT
>NC_134896.1:47175548-47183048 GCF_041734735.1 Babylonia areolata
ATGAAATCATTAGCCTTAATTTCGCCTCAAAATTGTCGACTGCTTAGAATCTGTAAGTGAAGCACCCAACAATCTTCAGCATTCTCAGTTTACAAAAGTAATTCCCATCCAGTTTTGATCCTTATTTTTTTGGCATAATTGTGCATTCTATTTTTATGGGGTTTTGTTGTTGTTGTTGGGTTGGTTTGTTTTTTTGTGGTTGTTGTTGTAGTTTTTGTGATCTAATAGGCTGTTCATTTTTCTCATTTCCTTTTTTGTTGTCCGTGTAATCAAAAACAAAATATAAATTCGACCAGCCGCCGTGGCGAAGTGGTTAGCGTCGCGGACTGACGGCTGGGAGGACGCGGGTTCGAATCCCAGCGGAGGTGGGTTTTTCGACCCGTGGCCGGCTCCTACCCAGAGTTGAGTGTGCTGTGGGCTTAAATGGGGAGACTGGGACCACACAGTCGAGTGTCATCCACTTCAAGGATGCGTCTTTGGGTGTGTTGCTCTAATTACCTGGCCAACATTGCAAGTGTCTGTATCTCTCGTGCCTGGTTAACGCCGGGATATCATTATGACAGGAAGCGGAGAGTACAGCCTTGTCACGCAGTCCCAAACCAAAATGGACCTCCATAGCAACATCGTCATCATCATCGTCATCCTCCTTCTCCTTCTTCGTAATCAATATAAACAAAATAGTCTCAAAGTCTGTGACCTTTCATACCCTGCTCTCATGGTGACCTCAGTTTCGATACCCCTCCACTTCCGTGCTTGGGGTGAGTCCTGTCAATGTCATCAGTGTCGGCAGATTCATAGGGAGGAGGGGTGGGGGGGGGCTGTTGTTTGAGGGACATGGTGGCAGTCTCCACTCTGGGAGAGACGCTCACTCAGTCTGGCTCCGCGACTAAGCCATTATTGTCGTTAGTAGGGGGCTTAGTAGGTGGTGTCCTAAGTACGTTAAAACAGAACAGGCACCACTGAACACCACCGAAGTGACTCAGCAGCAGTGCAGGGTCTCCTCTGGTGTGTGGCCTCCAGGCGACCTAACATCGATGTTTCCCTGTGGACTGCCGACGCTGGAACTGCGACGGACGAACCCGGGTGTGGCCGTGTATGGGGGAATCTGAATGAGCGGCGTGGGAGTAAGGCCACTGAAAACGGCGCAGATGATGGGGCAGCAAAAAAAAAAAAAAAAAAAAAAAAAAAAAAAAAAAAAATTCGGGAAGCGTGTGAAGAGGACGGGGCTGAATTAACTCTCCTGGTCTACAGAAGGGTGCCACGAAGGGCGTTTTTTTCGGATGTGCTTATGTTTTTTTGTATTTTATTGTTATTTTTTCTTTGTATGCACATGATCAAGTGATGGATTGGCATATATGTGGACACACACATATGTAATTGAGGAAAGAAGGGAATAACCCAAACAGACTATTGTGTCCATTCATAATGTGAACATAACACTCATTGACTGTTTGCTTTATGTGGTATGTAAATGCGTTTATTTAATTGACATTACTACACACATTTACACAAATACAAAGTCATTTAAAAAACACTGACATACCATCACAAACGCTGAAGACTAAGTACGGCAAGAAAATGTCCATCTTATAGACGTCAGACAGATACTAGGTGGCCTTCGTCAGTGTAATAGAATTAACGCTTCCTGAAAAAAAAAGAAAAAAAAAAGGACAGATCCTGTGCATTCAGTCCGTATTCCACAGATTCCCAGCAGCCCCCCACCCCCCACCCCCACCCCCAAACCAACCCCCCCTTAAAAGTTATTTAAAAAAAACCAACCCCAAAACCAAGGCCATTAATAAAAGTTTTTTTTCCATTAAAAAATAAAAAATTCAGCATCCAGCAAAGAGCTGCAGGAACATACTCACACGTATACACACGATATTCATATTTCTCCATCTCCGCTATTGTCCAAAATGAAATCGAAAATTATATTAAAGAGATAATTCGCTTAACAGCCTGTTTACCCCACCACACACGTGCGTACACACATTTGCCTGTATGCCTACATTGCTTAGTTTCTCTCTCTCTCTCTCTCTCTCACACACACACACACACACACACACACACACACACACACACACACACACACACACACACACACACACACACACACACACACACACACACAAACACACACACACACACACACACACACACACACACACACACACACACACACAAACACACACGTGGAGTGATGGCCTAGAGGTAACGCGCCCGCCTAGGAAGCGAGAGAATCTGAGCGCGCTGGTTCGAATCACGGCTCAGCCGCCGGTATTTTCTCCCCATCCACTAGACCTTGAGTGGTGGTCTGGACGCTTAGTCATTCGGATGAGATGATAAACCGAGGTACCGTGTGCAGCATGCACTTAGCGCACGTAAAAGAACCCATGGCAACAAAAGGGTTGTTCCTGGCAAAATTCTGTTGGAAAAATCCACTTCGATAGGAAAATCAAATAAAATTGCATGGAGGAAAAAGAAAGAAAAAAAATAATAAGGTGGCGCTGTAGTGTAGCGACGCGCTCTCCCTGGGGAGAGCAGCCCGAATTTCACACAGAGAAATCTGTTGTGACAAAAAAACAACAACAACAAAAAAAAAACCCAAAAAACCCCAACAAATACACAGATGCAGGAGAACTGAAAGGAACACCGTGGCGAAAGGCTGTGTCCCAGCGCCAAGGACTTGGATGCCCTGGCTTCACAAGACGCATGAAACAGTCGAGGCTATCCATTGTCCACAGTCCCCAGCCACGTTGCTGGCGTTCCTCCATCAGTCAGTCAGTTATGCCCATCACTCCCCCCGGAGCATAGGCCGCTCACAACAGTCCGTCAGAGTCCTCTGTCCTGGCCTGCCCTTTCTAATTGTCTCCAGGTGTGCCCCATCTTCTTGGCGTCTGCCTCGAGGTCACGTCGCCAGGTGTTTCTTGGCCTTCCTTGGTCTTCCGTTTGCCCTGAGGATTCCATTTCAGTGCCTGCCTGGTGATGTTACTGTCTGGCTTCCTCAGGGTGTGCCCGATCCATCTCCATCTTCTGCACCGAATCTCGTCTTCAGCTGGCAGCTCGTTCCCCCATCAGCTGTCGACAAGTTTGATGTCTTCTTAACTGTTTGCCGCTATTTTCACCTGGGGCTGTTTCCTCTTTTATCGCCGTGCAGGTGTCCAGTTGATGGCTTGGCTTACAGGTTTTGTTTGTTGCGGGGAGCCGCAATGCACGCCCCAGTCTGCAGAGACATCGTTTGCTCTTGATGGATGACACAGGTGGAAGGAGAGAACAGGTATAGAGTAAGCAAAAGACAAAACATGTCGACTCCTTCAAGCACTTCAGAGAACGTAATGAAGAGAAGATATGACTCCTTCTAGTGTTTGGGGAAACATGGTATCTAGCATACTTGGTCTCATTGATATGCTTAAGGGAAAAGATAGGATTGAAATCGTATGTGGACTCTTTCAAGCACTCTGGAGAACAGAATGGAATAGATATAGTACATAGTGTATGAACTCTTTCAAGACTGACGACAAGAGAATAAGGCAGATGTAGTATGTAGACTCTTCCATCAACTTGGAAGAACAGAATATTACGGACATATAAATACATGGACTGTTTTCCTGTTTCCAGAGTGAAAAGGTTAGGAGACGATGTCATTTGAAGCTGAAGATAAACTTCCCACGGGTTTGAAACGATGGTGATGAAAATGAGGAGGGAGGAAGGAGGAGGAGGGCGAGTCGTAGAGCGAGAGCGAGGACTAAAGGTGCCCTCCATTTGGAAGCAAAACAAGTAGGGGGGTGGGATGGCGACAGGGTTGCGGAAGAGGACGGAGTGTGGGGGGTCGGGTCTGTCGCTTCAGGAAAGTGTGGAGACTTGTTCACGGGAACAGCTTTGTTTTCAGCGTGGATAAAAGGTTGTTTTTCATGTCTCTCTGTCTGTCTAGTTGGCTGCTGAGCTCACCGCCGTGTGAATGAATAGAAATGTACTTGCTGTTTTTGAAGTTATGGTCTGTAGCTGTGAAAGGTTTCCCCTGCATGTCTGCTTTATGGTTATTCTCTGTCTCTCTTTGTCTCACCTTCTCTCTCTCTCTCTCTCTCTCTCTGTTTAGTTCTTTATGTAAAGTCACGTTTCTTCTAACAGATTCATCTCTCTGTTTAATCTCTCTGTCTATAGACGTCAGTCATGTTGGCAAGTCGCTGATGTACAGGACAGGGCCCTGGTGTATCAACTGGACCGAACTCTGGTTTTGCTTTATTGACTGATGGCCAGGAAATTCTCTATCCTGCCATTGAGTTTACCGTTGACGCTGAATTGACGAAATTTTTGAACGGGAGATAGTGGCTCCGTTTGTCAAAAGCCTCGTAACGGTCCAGGACAAGCAAGCCTTCCTGAAGTCTATGCTCCATAAAACCACGCAGTTGGATCTCAGAGGAATGACCTTGACGAAAACTTTATTGCTGTCGGCAGACAATTCTGTGCCACTCACAACAGTCCACAATTGTGCTGAATGGAACATTTTCCAGTCTGTGTGGAAGACACTTGTAATGGAGATGGGATGACAGTCCTCAGCCATGTAACTTGCAGCTGACGTTGAGTTCTTTCTACCCACAGAGGACCATACTGGTATCAAGTGTGGCCTGAAAGTGTCTTAAAACATCAGATCCTATTTCAATAAGACATATTTTACAGCACATACCTAATTCCGAAGACAAAAATCTTAAATAACTTTTTTTTTCTTGTTTTACACAAGCATGGAGTCATGTTTATATTGTGGCTATTTGCCAAAGTATTTACACAGTCTAGTATATCATGTAATAAAATCCAGAAATGAATGTTTTCTATGGCTCTTGTTTTCGTATGGACTGCATGGTAAATTTGCGGACAACGGCGATCCGTACCCAGCTTACCTGGCACAGTATCTGATCTCACCAGAGGATGAGGAACAGCGTCGTCCCACGTGTCTGATTGACGCTCGTAGCTCCAGCATCATTGTCAGCTGGGATGCCATTGACACCTGCAGTGACTGCACAGCCACAGGAGTTGGGGGCAAGTTTGGTAAACATATCTGCAACATACACACATGCACATGCACATGCATACGCATACATACACACGCGTGCGCGCACGTGCAGACAGGCATACATACACAGAGAGAGACAAACAGAGAGACAGATAAACACACACACACACACACACACAGACGCGCATGCACACACAGAGGCCAGGTACATAAACGCCAACACATTGTCCTATTTCCATTCTAAATGGCATTGGGTGTTGCAAACAGAACCATCAGAACAATTCGACTCCTTTCATTACGTGTGATACCGAATGCTGTGGTCACCTTGGAGACGGATCACGACGGCCGTCACGTGCTGGATGCCAGTGGCAACGTGTACAGAAACATCGACCTTGACTTTGAGAAGGTCAGCCAGCTGGGTCCTGAAGAAGCCGCGCGTCTCTGCATGCAGCACAGTGGGGACGAAACACAGCAAACCAGTGTTTTGCACCACAAGGTAAACATTACTCACCAGTGTTTTGCGTCACAAGGTAAACATTACTCACCAGTGTTTTGCGTCACAAGGTAAACATTACTCACCAGTAATTAACAAACAATGAGGCCAGGAGATGAAATGATTAACAAATAGCAAAGAGTGGTAACTCTCCATTCACAAGGTACATAACTTCAAGTCAGTGCTGCTTACACTACCAATTCAGCTTGCACACAGGTAAATAAAAGGTACATTGGGACAAACCCAGACACTTCCTCAAAAAGTACATTGGAACAAACCCAGACACTTGAGGGAGTGTCTGGGTTTGTTCCAATGTACTTTTTGAGGAAGTGTCTGGGTTTGATCCAATGTACTTTTTGAGGAAGTGTCTGGGTTTGTTCCAATGTACTTTTTGAGGGAGTGTCTGGGTTTGTTCCAATGTACTTTTTGAGGAAGTGTCTGGGTTTGTTCCAATGTACTTTTTGAGGGAGTGTCTGGGTTTGTTCCAATGTACTTTTTGAGGAAGTGTTTGGGTTTGTTCCAATGTACTTTTTGAGGAAGTGTCTGGGTTTGTTCCAATGTACCTTTTATTTACCTGTGTGCTAGCTGAATCGGTAGCATAAGCAGCACTGACTTGAAGTTGTGTACCTTGTGAATGGAGAGAGTTACCACTCTTTGCTATTTATTACTCATCAGTGTTTTGCGTCAAAAGGTAAACATTACTCACCAGTGTTTAACGTCAAAAGGTAAACATTACTCACCAGTGTTTTGTGTCATAAGGTATACATTACTCACCGATGTTTTGCGTCAAAAGGTAAACATTACTCACCAGTGTTTTGCGTCACAAGGTAAACATTACTCACCAGTGTTTTGCGTCACAAGGTAAACAGTACTCACCAGTGTTTTGCGTCACAAGGTAAACATTACTCACCAGTGTTTTGCGTCACAAGGTGTGTGTGTGTGTGTGTGTGTGTGTGTGTGTGTGTGTGTGTTTGCTTGATTTGCAGCATAACCCAACGTGCTTAGTCAGGCCTAGAGTGCATGCACATGTATTTGTGTACTTATCAGAATGCATTTATTCTTCAGAATTTTACCAGAGGGCAACACTCTCGTTGCCGTGGGTTCTTTTTCAGTGAGCCAGGTACATGCTGCACACGGGACCTCGGTTCATCGTCACATCAGAATGACTAGACATTTTCAAGTCAAACTTGGGAGAAAGGGCGTGAGCGGGATTCGAACCCAGACCCTCACAGACATTGTATTGGCCGATGAGCGTCTTAACCATTCTGCCAGTTTCCTCCACACACACACACACACACTCCACACCTCCACACATTTTATGACTTGATGATGGGAATTATTTCTTTTTCACTATTTCTCCACCTCAATAAAATGTCATTTTCCCAGGACTTTTTCAGCGCCATTTCAAGGCCATTAATTCCAATTAGCAAGCTGACACACCATAGGGTAAACTGCACCACTTTCGTCACGCTTCATGTCACCCCCTCATCTTTATCCCCACCTCTCACCACTCCCCCACCTCTTTCTCTGTCTCTGTCTCTCTCTCTCTACTTGTGTGTATTGATATTACATTTAATTGTACGTGGTGCGGGATGGTGACCTGTTTGTGAAAGTTGAAGAACGACATAAAAGTTCGTCAGTACGACTGATGAAGGCAATTGTTCAAAAACTAACATAGCAGACACAGACACAGTTCTGGTCCTAGAAAAATCAGATACGCTTAACAGTACGACAGGTCAAATTACTTCAAAACCACCACATCCACAGCAAAACCAACTGACAGACAGCTTCAGTTTTGAATGAGGTGTCAAGGTTTGTGCACTGATCTATATGCACCATTTTTGCTTTGAATGTTTCGTTTGATGGACATTTCAGAGCGTGTTGTCACGGTAAAGTATACCTAGGTCAGGCAACTACCCTAGATCCATTTTTTGACTTACTTGTGTAAAAAAAAAAAAGTGAGTCTATGTTTGAACAGGGTGTGCAGTGTGTGTGTGTG
>NC_134896.1:47185548-47205548 GCF_041734735.1 Babylonia areolata
GTACGAAATAGATAGATAGATAGATGAAGATGTTATGGGCACACACACACACACACACACACACACACACACACACACATAATGGAAATGACAATGACAATCATTTCAATGTCCATTCAGCAATGAAACTTTCGGACACGGGACATTACAAACAATTGTGAGCACAATTTTAGAAACTGGCACAGGCATCTCTCACCGCCACCTTACCTCTCTGTTTTACAACACACGCATATGCATTTACCTGCAAGTAAAACATGCGTGTACTCGTAAGCACAACATACACATGATGATTATGATGATGATGATGATGGAGTGATGATGGAGTCTCCCGTCGGACTGACGGATGAGTAGGTAGTCAGGCTTATCTGTCGGTGTGTGTCCTCATAGGGGAGAAGAGGCCGATTCTGGATGCGCAGCACTTCCCAAGGGTGTTGCAAGGGAAAACGACTCCAGAAGTTGAGCCCTGCTTCCTTCACTCACGCTTCTCCTCAATGGCCAGCGTTCTCTTGTTTTCAAACGTCTTTATGCCACTAGAGCACAGCATCCTCCAGCGAGAGCGGTCAAGGTCATCACTTTCACAGGAAGCGATGTCTATGTCACAAACTTTGAGGTTTGTCTTCAAGGTGTCCTTGAAGCGCTTGCAGAGTCTTCCAAGTTCGCGGTGGCCTTCCTTCAGCTGGCCATACACTAGCTGGCACTGGATCAGCAGGCTTTTGATGCTGGGCAGGCCGCTCCTCTCTAGGACCTGGAGGTTGGAGACCCTGTCTTGCCACTTTATGCTGAGGATCTTTCGTAGGCATCTCTGGTGAAACTGCTCAAGTTGTTGAATGTGACGGCGAAACGTCATCCATGTTTCGCAGCAGTACAACAAGGTGGTCAACACAACAGCTCTGTAGGTTTTGATTTTGGTGCTGAGACTGATGCCTTTGTTGTTCCACAGCCTGTTGTTGAGTCTGCCAAAGGCGGAGCTGGCCTTGATGATGCACAGCGTCACTTCTGCATCAAGGGCTCCGTTGCTTCATAGGGTGCTGCCCAGGTAGCAAAACTTGTTGACTGACTTGATCTCTGTGTCATCGATCTTGATTGCGGGTGGGGGGGAGGCACTGGCGTTCTGTGAGCTAGCTGGCTGGTACATGGACTCGGTCTTGCTGAGGCTAATGGTGAGTGCAAAGCGCCTGCAGGAGGTTGAGTACCTGTCCATAATGAACTGCATGTCCTCATGGGTGTGTGCAGGAAGCGCTCAGTCATCAGCGAAGAGGAACTCTCTCAACAGTGCCCCAAACACCCTGGACCTAGCGTGGAGTCGCCGCAAGCTGAAAAGTTTGCCATCTGTGCGAAACTGAATGTAGATGCCCCGGTCTGTCTTGGAAGGCGTCAATCAGCGTGGCAGAGAAGAGAATGGAGAACAGTGTGGGTGCCAGGACGCAGCCCTGCTTCACTCCATTTACCACAGGGAATGGATCCGACATGTCATTATTTTCCTATACTCTCGCCTGCATGCATGCCATCGTGGAATGACGCAATCAGCTAGATTTGGCTCTCTGGATTTGGCTCAGCTGAACTTTAGGAGGATTTTCCACAGACCACGGCAGTTCACCGTGTCGAAGGCCTTAGTCAGGTCTACAAAGACCATGTGGAGCTCCTTGTTCTGCTCACGGCACTTCTCTTGCATCTGGCGTATGGCAAACACCATGTCACATGTTTCCCTGCCTGAGCGGAAGCCGCACTGTGCTTCAGGGATGACATGGTCAACCAGTCTGTTCAGTATGATGCGGGCGAAGATCGTGCCGCCGATGCAGAGGAGAGAGATTCCACGGTGGTTATCGCAGGATGTTTTGTCTCCCTTCCGTTTGTAAATGTGGACAACTGAAGCATCCTTCAAATCCTGTGGGACCTCCCCTCTCTCCCAGATAGACTGGAACAGGGAGGTCAGCTCGTCTGTCAGCACCTCGCCTCCGTACTCGTAAGCACAACATACACATACCCAAGAGATAAACACGCACGTACCTGCACGCAAAACATGCACGTACACGCAAGCTGATACAACGCACTCACACTTTTCCCCCCTCCCTCTTTTTCACTCCCTCCGCCCCCCAACACACACACACACGCGCGCGCGTGCTCGCTCGCTCAAAAGGACAATTGATATTCAGTCACAGTTACTAAATGCAATTTCATTTTTCTGATTTTCATTGCTTGCAGGGTGTATTTTGCCAGATCTTGTATAACATTTACATTGCTACAGGATAGAATACTTACTGCACGTGTTTGGCCAGAAATTTGACCAGCTGATTCTAAAATATCACAGTTACTACGCATAATCTTACATGCTTAGTAGTGGAACAAAAAATGAAGTTCATTTTCGGTTTCCATTTCACAGGATGGACAAATAGCATCTAATTTTGTTTCACGTAGAAACCATTGCCTACAGTTCCTTAATCCACGTACTCTTAATCGAACTCTAATTAAGTTATCTCTGTGCCATTTGTTTGTAATGAAAGTAAGGTATTTTTCTGCTAAGATTATGTTTTTAAAAGATTAGAACCAGTTATATCTATCATTATTCTCTACCTCTTAATGCCAGTTTTGCATATGACAGGAAATAAGTCTATTTTTTAATTCTACCAGAAAACCATATTCCTAACCCACGCCATTGCTCAGCCACACAATGCCAAAACCATTTCGACACAAAATGTTGTGTACATTTGATACCCAGAGAGAGAGAGAGAGAGAGAGAGAGAGAGAGAGAGAGAGAGAGAGAGAACAGAATCAATTATGAATACTAGATAGAACATCGTATATATCTTCCCACCACCATCAGAACTGAACAAATGTGGCGAAAAGATATTTCCCACTGCAGCGCTCAGGACTTCTGTTATCATTGGACGAAACAGACAGTCAAGGTGCTGAATAGTCCTTGGCCCTCAGCCACTTCGCTGGTGTCACACCATCGTCTGTAGACATGTCTGAGGTCTCTGTCCACTGTTTGCCGTCACTTCATGTTGAGAGGAGAATAGATACAGTGAAGCGAATGCGGCCATGAGAAAGAGAGAACAGAATGACATAAAGAATGGACCACTCCAACAACCAGTGTGACTAGAACATATGGCGAATGGACTCTTCCAAACATCAGGAAGATCAGGACAGCTTTTTTAGCAAAGGGACTTTCCCAAGCACCAGAGAGAATGGAACACATTCAGAAAATGGACTCCTCCAAACACAACAGAATACAGAATAGTAACAGCTATCTGTTTCCTCTCCTCTGCTCTTTCCTTCATTAGCACTCTGACCTGTTTCCAAAAGGTTAGCAGATGATGTCGTTTAAACTCTCCATCTACGTGTTGGTGCAAAGCTGCAGATGAACATTTTGTCCCACGGGCTTGAAACCGCGAAGGGAATGGTGGGGGTTGGGGACTGAGGTGGAAATGAGGGGGAGGGAAGGAGGGCAGAGCACAGGAGGAGGGGGGCGAGGGGGGGGGGGGGGGAAGCGAGGACTAAAGTCGTCGTCCATTTAAAAGCAAAACAAGTAGGTGTAGGATGGGGATTGGGTGGAGGGGGGATGGGGGAGGGCATGGGGGAGGAGGGAGTTGGGGAGGGGGGTGGGGTGGGGGGGCTCTGTCGCCTCAGCAAAGAGTGTGGAGAGTGGTTCATGGGAACAGCTTTGTTTTGAACGTGGATAAAAGGTTGTTTTCCATGTCTCTCTGTCTGTCTAGTTTGGCTGCTGAGCCCACCACGGTGTGATTATAAGAAATATACTTTTTGAACCTATCTAAGGTTTCCCCTGTATGACTGCTTTGTATATCTTTTTATTTCTTCATCTTTTTCTCTAGTTGTTTACGTAAAGTCACGTTCCTTCTAATAAATTAATCTCTCTGCTTATTGTCATTCTGCCTGTAGACGTCAGTCATTGTGGTAAGTCAATGATGTACAGGACAGGGCCCTGGTGCATCAACTGGATCGATCTCTGGCTGTGCTCCATTGACGCCAGCACACTGCTTTGATGGTCAGGAAATTCTCTATCCTGTCATTGAGTTTACCATAGATGCTGTATTGTAGAAGCCTTTGGATCAGGGGATGATGGCTCACTTTGTCAAAAGCCTGGTTAAGGTCCAGAACAAGCAAGTCTTCCTGAAATCTATGCCCCATAAAACCATGAAAATTTTATTGCTTTGGGCAGACAATTCTGTGCCACTCACAACAGTCGACATTTGTGCTGAATGGAACATTTTCCAGCCTGTGTTGAAGACACCTGTAATGGAGGTGGGACGACAATTTTCCAGCTGACGTGGGGATCGTTCTACTCAGAAGGGGGACCACTCCAGTACTGAGTGCGGTCTGGAAGTGTAAAGTAAACGACGGGGCCCGTTCCGTGGCAAGAAGACACAAAGGGAAAATTGTATCCAGTCCACATGCTTTGATGGG
Source organism: Babylonia areolata (assembly GCF_041734735.1). Classification (NCBI taxonomy): domain Eukaryota; kingdom Metazoa; phylum Mollusca; class Gastropoda; order Neogastropoda; family Buccinidae; genus Babylonia; species Babylonia areolata. The sequence continues at coordinate 47,189,971 of NC_134896.1, forward strand.
GTCGAGAAAACGCAACAGCTTCTGGATTCCAAATATTCCCATATCAGTCACTTTACAGAAAAGCTGATTTGGACTGAGAAGAGGTACGGGATATGTTTGGACAAAATCCTCTTCTGTGATGTCCTCATCAGACCTCACGGTAGGCTGAAATTACTGGTTCAGTATCTCACCATTCTCCTGATCGTCTGTCAGCATTTCGCCAGCAACACTCAGGGGTAAGACTCCAACGTTCTCGAGCGTTCTCGTTCTGCGTCAGGTCAACAGAGGACTAACATTTCTTGGATGGTTTGGGCTGGTCAGCAGAGCCTTCAAGAATCAGACCTCCAATGTACTTCTAGGCCTGGCAGTGGTCATTATGGTGATATGAACTTCTTAAACTTTTGCCATTGTAAGAATTGTAGATTTTGATCTGATATATCTGAAATGTTTTAGCAATGGTTAAAAACAATATCAATTTTTATAGCACATGATATATTACCATAACAAACATTTAAACACCTTTCTTTTTTTTTTTTTTTTTTTTTTTTTTTTAAAAGGGAAATCAGACATTTCCGTCATCAGGGATGACTGGTCTATACTGAGACCATCCTTATTGTGTTGTGTCTGTAATGTACTTTGTATTTGGTTATGTCCATTTTTGTCTGTTCATTAATGGTTCAGAGTTGGCTGTTCGCTATTGTATGTTTCTGTATGTCTGTGGGTTCTCTTCTCGTGTTTTCTGTCATTGTCTCTTGCCCTTCGGGTTCGTCGCCTTGTATCCTCTGACTTCATCTTCAGAGCTGCAGCTTGTTTAGTTGTTGTTGTCCTGGGCTTATTCTTCCATCCTGCTGATACATTTTATCTTCTTCATCTGGTTCTTCCACTGGTTGTTGCCCGGTGTCCTCTTTTCATCGTACTGCATTTCCCGTCCATCTCCTCTTCTTTGTTTTCTTCACGTTTGGTGGCAGGCCAGGGGGGTGTCTGGTCCTTCATGTATTGCCATTAGTGTGTAAATGAGCATACACGTGTAAAGTCGTGCGTGTTAATGTGTGGGGTGAGTGCGCGCGTTTGTGTGTGTGTGTGTGTGTGTGTGTGTGTGTGTGTGTGTGTGATCCTATTTTTGCTCGTCATCATTTTTCCCTTTTGGTCCCTAAATCTACTTTATTTCCTTAGATACATACATACATATATAAATCCCTCTCTCTCTCTCTCTCTCTCTCCATATATATATATATATATATATATATATATATATATATATATACATACATACATACTTACACATACCTATATAGAACATGAATACAACAGTCACATAGGCATCTCTTGCTGACATGCAAAGCAATGTAGCATGCACCTCTCTCTCTCTCTCTCTCTCTCTCTCTCTCTCTTTCTCCCTCTCTCTTTCACTTGGTTGTAATTTTCCCAATATTTCAATATTTTCCAATGCCTTTTTAAAATCGATCCCTGGTGTTCACTCTCATGTTTATCTCAGTATCAAATATTAGTTCTAAGTGTTTACATTTTCCATATTTGAACTTGGAGATTGTTAGTCGTGCTATTAGCAGGACATGATTGATTTGGTTTCTGAGATTTGTTTTCAGTTTAAAAGAGCTGGGAAGTCCAAAAAGAGCGACTTTTTCACTAATATTGATGTGCTGCTCAAAATGTGTCAAGATATATTGTTGTACCATTTTCCAAAAAGATGACAATTTCTGACAGTGATAAAAGGAGTGTTCAATGAAGTCAACCTCTTGACACCACATGCATTTGTTTGAATTTGCTACCCCCATTTTATGCAACATAATGTTGGTTGGGTAAATATTATGAATGAACTTAAAATGAAGCAGCCTCAGTCTTGATTCTTTCGTACAGTCACGAGCTGTGGTAAAGTAATCGTTTATATTTATATCTAGCTTTCGTTTCCAGAACTGACTTGCGCATATGTCATGGTTTTGTTTTTTGTTTATTATTTCTCTGATCGTTTTGTTATGTAATGTACTCAGGAACCCTCTGTCTGTGTTGATTTCGTGTCCAACTGTGTGTTGTGTAGGGTCTCTGTTCATTTCAGCTTTCCACTCATTTGGTATAGCATTGATCAGGGCATTGTACTCCAACACAAGGCCAGCGTGAGATCCAACTATGTCTTTTATCTGTTCGTACGTCATTAGATTTCCAGTAGTCCACAAATCTTGTAGGTAGTTTATACTGGCTTTTGCCCATCTGGCGAAAAAAATAGTTTTCCCTTTGTATTTAACGTTTTTGTTGTTCCAAATTGGTTCGGTCCGCGTATTTTCTATTTGTCGTTCTGTATTCAAAGCTGTAGTAGCTTTTAGGACTTCTTTCCAAAATACCGAATTCATCTTATCTAAGCCTTGTATTTCGTTTGGGGCGATGTTTGCGTTGAACGTGCAATGAATGTTCGTGAAGGGAGACATTTGTTCTTTAGCTAATAGTGTCCAAAAAGACCTGTCTCTATCTTCTGTTACAACTTTGGATGCCCATTTTGCAAGAAACATCCTTTGTTGGTGTTCCACGTTTATCATATTCAAGCCACCTTCTTCTAATTTTAGATTAAGCACGCTTCTCTTTATCTTTTCGAAAGCCTTTTTATTGTTGTATTTGCGTTTCCATAGGAATCTGTATACGATACTGTTGATGTAATTTAGAGTTATTTTAGGTATAGCCAACGCTTGCAAGATATATGAGAGCTGTGACAGAAGCAGGGTTTTTGCCAGTATTATTTTACCATATAGTGAAGGATTCCTGCGTTCCCATGTCTTTATTATCCTCAGGATGATTTCGATTTTTTCTGACCAGTTTTCTTTGATTAGCGATGCCTCTATAGAGGCCGAAAAGTAGACTCCCAAGATTTTCAGTTTTCCGTTTATCATTGGGATTTCGTCAACCTTCCCGCTTTCATTTTTCTTTGTACCAAGCCATATACCTTTCGATTTTAGCTTATTCAATTTTAGACCAGAGAATTCTTCAAACTGTTCGACAATTTGGATCGCTAGTTTAATGTCTCTTTCGTTTTTCATTGTTAATGTTGTATCATCTGCGAATTGTTTGACTTTTGTTGTTGCTTTGATGGAACCACTTCGAACAGAGATTCCTTTTATATCCTGGTTATTCCGGATTTTAATTGCAAGGATCTCAACAGCAATTATAAAAAGCATAGGGCTCAGTGGACAACCTTGTCTTATTCCTCGTTCCGCAGGAAACCATTCAGATAGCCAACCTCCATTATGGATGCAACTTTCTGATTGACTCATCGCGGTTGTGATGAACTGTATAAATTTTGGGCCGAAATTGAAGATGCTGAGTGCCTCCGTGATACATTTTTTGGATAGAGTATCGAAGGCCTTGGAAAAATCTAGCGCTACTAGTGCACCAGCCTGATTTGTTTTATCTATATATGAAGTAAGATCATCAATAAGCCTTAGATGAGAAGTTATATTTCTGCCTTTTATAAAACCTACCTGATCGTCATTTATTATCTGCTTTATTACCTTTTGCAGACGTTTAGCGAGAGCTTTTGTGTAAATCTTATAATCTGTGTTCGTCAATGTAATCGGTCTATAATTACTTAAGTTATTCTTGTCCAGATTTTGACCTTTATGTAATAGTGTAATCACGCCCTTCTTTAACGAATAAGGAAGTCGTCCATTTTGGACCGATGAAATAATGCAATTGAAGTAAGGCATTTTTAGTCTTTCCCAAAAGTGTAGGTAGAACGAAGGGGTTAATCCATCAATGCCTGGGGCAGAGTCTTTATTTAGAGTCTGGAGGGCCTGTGTGAATTCTTCTATAGACAAATCTACGTCGCACAGTTCTCGTTCGTCATGAGAAAGAGTTGGAAATGACTCGTTTCTGAGGAAATGTTGTGTCAAACTTCGGTTTTGCGATCTGCCCTTCTTTTCTTTGTATAGGTTTTGGTAAAAACATTTAATTTCGTTTATAATTTCTGATGGATTTTCCGTAGTTCGATTATCAAGTTTCAGTGACGATATTATATTTGTTGTTCCCCGGTTTCTTTCCATATTAAGGAAGTATTTTGTATTTTTTTCTCCTTCCTCAATCCATTTCATTCGTGACCTAACTTGGGCTCCCCTTGCTCGATGCATTTCCTGCATTTCAATCTCTCTTTTCTTTTGCTGTATTCGCTGTTGTATCATTTTATTTTGTGGATCCCCACTTAGAGTGTTTTCTAGTTCTGTTAGTTGCTTTAACTTTTCATTTGGGTCTTTTTTTTCCTTGCGTTTGCCGATTGCATATTGTATACAGAAAGACTTTATTCTAACTTTCAGCATTTCCCATGCGGTTTCTGGATCGTTGTTATAATATTCATTGAAATGTTCATCAATTGTATTATTTTTCTGATCTGTGAAGCCTTTATCATTCAAAAGTGTTGAGTTGAATTTCCAGTACCCCGTTCCTCTTTGGAAGTTATTTAGCTTTACGGTGACTGTAACAAGTCTATGGTCTGTTTGTGGGAACGTTTCAATATTCGCCTCTTTGATTTTCGTCTTAGCAATGGCATCACAAAAGATATAATCTATTCTTCTGGCAGTGAAAGGGTTGGGTCGTGACCACGTGTAAGCCACTGTGTCTGGGTGTTGGGATCGCCATGCATCATGCAGGTCTAAACTGGCTACCATTTCCGTGAGCGACTGAATTTCTCTTTCAGCATGTTGTAATCCTGATATATTATCAATTTCGTTCAGAGCAATGTTGAAATCACCGTTTACCCATATATGATCTGATTCACTATCCTGTAGCACTGCTGTGAGCTGTGTAATAAAGGCTACTTTCTCTGCCGTGGTATTTGGTGCATAGCAGTTGATAATTGTGTGTAGTTTATCTTTCATACTAACTTGAAGACTTAATATTCTGCTGGTGGAATGTTTTAGGTCCATATTATCATAATGTAGCTTTTTACTTATAAGAGTAAGGAGACCATTACTTTTTGTTGTTCCTACACTGTAAAAAATATCTCCATGCCACTCTCTTTTAATTTGGGAAGCTAAATCTTCTGTAATATATGTCTCTTGTAGGCAGATTATATCTAGTTTCCTTTCTCTCAAGTATTTGAACAAGGCCATTCTTTTTAGCTTATTTCGGAGCCCTCTAACGTTCAAAGTTCCGATGCTAATTTCGTTAGCCATTGAAGTGGTAACATCACATCAAAAATCGTTGTTCATTCAATCATAAAGTCCGTAAAACATAGCCGGGGTCGTGGTGGGGGAAGACATGGAGAGAACACCGGTGATATCAGGTATCCCCCATGGCGCTGTCTGCTGCTGGTGGCTCCGTTCTTTCATTGCTGTCTCCCGTTTCCTTTAGTTTCTGCGAGAAGAAATCCTCAATCCGCGAGCGGCGAAGATTACTCCTCTCCTCCTCCGAAGACTGGCTGCGTCTTCTCTTTGTTGTGCTGTGTGAGCGTGAGCGCTGCGTGTTTTTCCTTTCCTCTGGCACTGCTCTCGTGCTCGCGGCAGGCGAGGGCTCATGTGCGTCAGCATCGTTCTCACTCTCTTCCTGCACACTGCTTGGTTGAGTACACATCTCTGTGGTGTATTGTGTGTTTGCCTGGGAGTGGGAGTGGGGTGGTGGTTTGCACACAGGATCCCCCCTCTTGTGCCCTTCAACACCACATGAGATACACACAACTTGGTTGGGACATTCTGCCGCAACGTGTCCCACTGTTAAACATTTATTACACTTTTTCGGTTGCCCCTGCTTTTGTTCTTTATGGTATATTCCGGCATGGAAGATGCCAACTTTTATTTTGGGGGGTAGAGGTTCTTTTGGGGTGGAGATAATCACAAATCTCCTCCCCGTTTCCCATTTTGTCAATTGCCCGCTTTTGTCTCTTGCGAGTTCGTTCTTTATAGGCGATCGAATTTCTGAGCCTATCTTTTTCAGCGCCGTTTCAATGTCTTTGTTTCCACAATGCAGTGGGATGTCTGAAATCCAGACTTTGGTGGCTGGTTTTTCCTCGCCGTCACTGTCACTGAAGGCAAAAGGGTTCTTGTCCAACAAATTTATGTGTATTCCACTCAACTCAATGCCCTCTATCAGCAGTTTGTCTCTGAATTGTTTTTGTTGCGGGTAAAGGCGCCACAAACCTCTAATGCGTTGAGCACCTCTGATGGTGCCTCTACCCGTAACTCTCTCTGCTGCTATACATAAGTCTATAGTGTCAGGCATGCCATTGAAGCTCGGCAGGGCTCTCGCCGTGACGAACACCGGCCCGCACTCCGTGTCCGCCGCCATGGCGGAACACGTGGCTGGGCCTGGTATACACCACTGACAGCACTAACCTGGGGCTCCTCACACTGAACACACTTGCACCACAAAATACGAACACAGGTGATACACCAGATCCACACAGACTGCAGGCGATGATTTTCCCAACAGGATGTCACTTCTAACACTTGAATAAAACACGATATTTAAATGCTATTAAGAAAGGTACCTGCCGACGTCGGAGGTAAAACCGGAAGCCTAAACACCTTTCTTTGGGTGTATTGGTTTCACACGGGCAAAAATACAGGTTAAAAATTTTAGTTATTTATTTTCTTTTCTTTATTATTTTTTTTCCAAGACAGCCCAATATATAGTGTCATAAAATCCATAAATTACTGTTTTCAATGATTCCTTTTTTTTTTCGATTGGACTTCTTGGTAACTCTCGTTTTCGTGAACACCCACAGACACAGACCAGGAACTTTTACCACAACCAGTAATTTATTTTCTTTGCTAAACTGTCCAAATATGCAAAGTTCCTTGAAAGTTCAGAAATCTTTGGGTTCTCTTCTTTGTCCTGTTTAAAAAAAAAAAAAAAACCATTAAAAACCATTCAACTCCTTTCAGGACGAGTGATACCGGATGCTGTGGTCACCTTGGAGACGGATCACGACGGCCGTCACGTGCTGGATGCCAGTGGCAACGTGTACAGAAACATCGACCTTGACTTTGAGAAGGTCAGCCAGCTGGGTCCTGAAGAAGCCATGCGTCTCTGCATGCAGCACAGTGGGGACGAAACACAGCAAACCAGTGTTTTGCGTCACAAGGTAAACATTACTCACCAGTGTTTTGCGTCACAAGGTAAGCATTACTCACCAGTGTTTTGCGTCACAAGGTAAGCATTACTCACCAGTGTTTTGCGTCACAAGGTAAGCATTACTCATCAGTGTTTTGCGTCACAAGGTAAACATTACTCACCAACTTTTTGCGTCAAAAGGTAAGCATTACTCAGCAGTTTTTTTTCGTCACAAGGTAAACATTACTCACAATCGTTTTGCGTCACAAGGTAAACATTACTCACAATCGTTTTGCGTCAAAAGGTAAACATTACTCACCAATGTTTTGCGTCAAAAGGTAAACATTACTACTCACCAATGTTTTGCGTCGAAAGGTAAAGACTACATACAGGAGGAGGTGGAGGGAGGGGGGGGGGGGGGGGTGAGGGAGGAAGGCACAGCACCCGCCTGCCACATGGACTTATGAAGCAAATGACAAAGTACCGAAGTGCCGCTTATCCCTGAGTAGTTTACTTTGATTATGTTTTTCCTTTCCGTTCCATTGTATTTGTTTTGCACCATTTTTGTTCTGATTTGTACCTACTATATCACTAGACCTTTACAGCTAATGACATTAAACATTTCAGTAAAGAAACATTACTCAGCAATGCTTTGCGTCAAAAGGTAAGCACTACTTACTTGTGTTTTGCGTCAAAAGGTAAACATTACTCACAAGTGTTTTGCGTCAAAAGGTAAACATTACTCACAAGCGGTTTGCGTCAAAAAGGTAAGCACAACCACCAGTGTTTTGCGTCAAAGGTAAACATTACTCACCAGCGTTTCAGGCCAGAAGTTAAGTCAGATCTGCAGTGTGTTCAACTCATATGACTGAAAGATTCAAAATTGAATTAAAATAGCTTTATTCAGTCATCTCCGTTAAACGCCAATAAATTTGTCTCGAGAAAACAGTGATTCATCCAAAATGTAAATTATGGACATGTGTACGAAATACAATCTCTGTCTCTCTCTGTCTGTTTGCATGGTTGTCTATGTCTCGCTATCTCACTCATTCATTTTTATCATTTTTGTATGACTGTAACTTCGCGTTTCATCAGTATGGACGTTTGTTGAAAACACACCATAAGCTGATACCCCTAAAAGGAATAGAAGTGGGCCATTTTGAGTCAGCAGTCAAGTGGTCAAGTTTCATTTAGATAAAAAGTCGATAACAATTAGCACATGCAGTTAACGACAGCGTATCTATTTTTGCATTGAAATTGAATCAACAGTGGTGTTTTTATTCCAGTCTAGGTTAAACATAAAATGACTGTAAGTAGTTGACCCAAGTAAAAGTGGTGGTCTGGGTAACGAAATTCATTGTCACAAACCAGTCCAGTCCAACACATCTTTATCAACGCACAGTTGCATCATTCGTTGTTGCAGTGGAAGACAGAAACGTATGGTTTGAATTTGATCCATGAATTGTTTTCAGGTGGAGGAACTGGTGTCATTTGAGGACAACGGTGATCCGTACCCAGCTTACCTGGCACAGTATCTGATCTCACCAGAGGATGAGGAACAGCGTCGTCCCACGTGTCTGATTGACGCTCGTAACTCCAGCATCATTGTCAGCTGGGATGCCATTGACACCTGCAGTGACTGCACAGCCACAGGAGTTGGGGGCAACCTGAAGATCGGGAAAATCCGATACGGCGAACTTCAACGATGTCTGGACGTAAGGCGGGAAAACGGGACTTGCTATTTGGAGAACAAGTATGTCCGTGTGCTCGACAACAACTTTACAAGGGAAGAGAGCAGTAATGAAGGAGAAGGCCAGGCTAAGGTGGGCTCCTACAACTGTGAAGAGATTGATGATTATGTCAATGGAGGGTACTCCCCCTTGCTGGATGCTCTATTCTATGGCACAGTAGTGGGCAGAATGTTTGAGGACTGGTATAACATGTCTCCGCTGGGAGATATCATCATCCTGAGGGTTCATTTCGGTGCCAACTATAGCAACGCGTTCTGGAATGGATATGAATGCTCTTTTGGGGATGGTAACGGTAGAATTCGTCATCCTCTCATATCCCTTGACATTGTGGGCCACGAAATTGCCCACGGTATCACAGAGAAAAATTCCAACCTGTTCTACTACCAGCAGTGGGGTGGTATTGATGAGGCTTTCTCTGACATGACTGGGGAGACAGCACAGGCCTACTTGAAAGGAGCTGACTGGTTGGTAGGGTTTGAGGTCTCGGTTGGAGATATTCCACCTCTTCGTTACTTTGATGACCCCACAAAAGATAACAGGTCCATCTCTCATGCAGACAACTTCACCGACTTTCTGGACCCACATCTGGGAAGTGGAGTCTACAATCATGCATTCTACATCCTGGTTCATGACTATGGTCTTCCAATCCGAGAAGTGTACCACGTGTTCCTACACGCCAACAGGCTGTACTGGCATCACATGTCCAATTACGTGCAGGCAGCGTGTGACGTCATGAAGTCTGCCTACGACCTGGGTCAGGATGGGAGCAAGTTCCGCCAAGCCTTTGGAGAGGTGGGGATTGAAGTGTGTGACGTGGAAGATCATGTCATGGGCTTGAGAAACAACCAGAAGTACAGTGACATCAAGGTGTCCAGAGCCATCTCACCAAACTTTGTGTTTAGTGTACCAGGAGAATTTGTAGAATCGGTGACAGTGAACTCCAGCAGTTCTTCTGGAGACGTCTACATCATCCTGTCAGACAACGAGTGGGGGTCTGTGGAGAACAACGTTCAGGTCTATGCTGAAGGACTGCACTCTGTCACCTATGAGCTTCCAGAGAACCGTAGTACTCACATCAGTATCACTCTGACGACTGACTCTGTTGCTCCTTTGAACGATGTCACCCTTGTTGCTGTCTATAACTGCGTGGAAAATTTCACACGAGAACGGACATATGAATCCTTTGTTTTACACTACCACTGGGAGAAATACTGCATTGTCAATCAAGAGAAAAAGGAGCCAGACAATAAAGATGATAGTGGGGAAGAAGAAGAAGAGGAAGAAGAAGAAGAAGAAGAAGAAGAAGAAGAAGAGCAAGAAGATGGAAATGGAAAGGGAAGTGGGGGGAAAGAAGAGGGTAATGAAGACAAAGAATTTCCGCCTCAGTCAGTTTCTTCTTTGGGTCATGTCTTCAATTTCTTTCATTCTTATGTTATCATGGTGTTCCCCAAATCAAACTGATGTCACTCATTCAAGTGAACATTTAACGTTTTAAAAAAAACAAACAAACAAAAAAACAAAACTAAAACAACAAAAAAACAACAACAACAACACACGATTATTGTGTGTTTATGGTATGATCTGATCATCTCTCTTCTTCTGTTATTCAAAACACTCGTTACCTCTCGTGACAAGAAGCATTAAGGACATTGACACAGATGAATCATGAGTTAGCAAATGAGAGACAGCCCTAATCGTTTCACGAGGGAAAGGTCATGCCCCTTTGGACCACTGCTTGCCGATGGGTAAATGATTTCTCAGCAACTGTGACTAGACAAGAAGAATTTCTTAGGTAATCATCGACGTTTTTACTGCATACGAATGTTTTAAGGTGGATAGTGAAGTAACTAGAATGAATATAAAAGAGAAATTGAATGGACGGTGTCGTACTTTCGATGCTTGTTGAACATGGATTTCTGCAGATCTATAAATATCGAACATACACTGCAGTGCATCTGAGGCGATGGGAACGTCTTCTTTACCTCGGACCTGACAGAAATTCTTAAATGCCCGAGATATACCAAAAATAACTTGATTTAAACAGCGTTCTCACTCTGATCATCCTAGTCGATTTATTCCGCTAAAAGAACATGCTTTCATAATGATTTTTTAAAGGAACCTGCGTTAGCGCAGTGGATAAAAAAGCTCGTTCTCGACCCAAACATTCATGGTTCGAATCTGCTTTGAATTAAAAAAAAAAAAAAAAAAAAATAAAAAAAAAATTAACGCGAAGCGCGCACAGTGAATCTAATCATAATAACGAATAGAGAACACATTTCAACAAGCTTTTTTTATTTCTTAAAAAAAAGAGAGAAAAAAAAATTATCATTATTATTTCTTTAAGTGTGCATCACAAGTGAGTTTTGAAGGCCTTGCCTTTCTTGCTTTCTCTCTCGTTTACTTTTCATGTAATTCAACATGGTTTCCCAGTCATTGTCATTGTTGTTTTTTTCTTTTCATGTAATTCAACATGGTTTCCCAGTCATTGTCATTGTGTTTTTTCTTTTCATGAAATTCATTATGGTTTCCAAGTCATTGTTTTTTTATGTGTTTTTTTTTTCTTTTCATATAATTCAGCATGGTTTCCCAGTCATTGACATTGTTTGTTTTTTCTTTTCATGTAATTCAGCATGGCTGCCCAGTCATTGTCATTGTGTTTTTTTTCTTTTCATGTAATTCAACATGGTTTCCAAGTCATTGTTTTTGGGTTTTTTTTTTTCTTTTCATATAATTCAACATGGTTTCCCAGTCATTGTCATTGGGTTTTTTTTCTTTTCATGTAATTCAACATGGTTTCCCAGTCATTGACATTGTTTGTTTTTTCTTTTCATGTAATTCAACATGGTTTCCCAGTCATTGTTATTTTTCTTTTCATTTAATTCAACATGGTTTCCAAGTCATTGTCATTGTGTTTTTTTCTTTTCATATAATTCAACATGGTTTCCCAGTCATTGTCATTGTTTTTTTTTCTTTTCATGTAATTCAACATGGTTTCCAAGTCATTTGGGTTTTTTTTTCTTTTCATGTAATTCAACATGGTTTCCCAGTCATTGTTTTTTTTCTTTTCATTTAATTCAACATGGTTTCCAAGTCATTTTTTTATTTTCTTTTCATGTAATTAAAAAAGGTTTTCCAGTCATTGTCATTTTTTTTCTTTTCACGTAATTCAACATGGTTTCCCAGACATTGTTTTTTCTTTTCTTTTCACGTAATTCAACATGGTTTCCCAGACATTGTTTTTTCTTTTCTTTTCATGTAATCCAACATGGTTTCCCAGACATTGTTTTTCTTTTCTTTTCTTTTCATGTAATTCAACATGGTTTCCAAGTCATTGTTGTTGTTTTTTCTCCCTTTTCTTTTCATGTAATCCAACATGGTTTCCCACTCTTCACTATAGATAAGATTTAACTTGTTAAAAGATAGTTACATAAGGTCACTGTTGTTGCTGTTTTTTTTCTTTACTTTCGCTTTCATCAGTGATATGCGTGAATAGATGGGGATTTTGTTTGATCATATACATACCATATTGCTAATGTAGGCCCTATTAGACGCTAAAAAATTTTTTCTGAACATCTTGATTTTGTAAAGTTCTGACTATAGGTATACATCTCCCCTTTTCTCATTCTCATCGTCTTACTCTTTCACACACTTAAGATATACCGACTTTCATCAGCTGTTTCGGACGTTTTCTACAGCTTTCTCTGGTACATACTGCTTTTTTTTATTTTTATTTTTTAATTATGTGCTTTCAATGGCGTATTAAACTTAATGAGCAGATATTTGTTTGTACTTCCTGTTTTGTGTTGATGAGAAGAAACACATGCAAGCTTGCATGCAGTTACATACACAAATACAGACACAAACACAAACATAGATATACGCTCTCTCTCTCTGTCTGCCTCTGTGTGTGTGTGTGTGTGTGTGTGTGTGTGTGTGTGTGTGTGTGTGTGTGTGTACGTTTGTGTGTGTGTGTGTGTGTGTGTGTGTGTGTGTGTGTACGTTTGTGTGTGTGTGTGTGTGTGTGTGTGTGTGTGTGTGTGTGTGTGCGTGGGGACTGGAGGGGCGAGCGGGAGGGAGAGGGGGAGTTCGGGGTGGGGGTGGGGGCTTCGTGAACTCAAAGCGGCTCCGGTTGATAGAAAAAAAAAGAAAAAAAAAAAAGAAGAAGAAGAAAAAAAATAATGGCAAGAGAAAGTTCATAACTGCAGTATCAGTTCCAAACGCTCTGATAATTTGTGTCATCAGGCAATTATTGGTAGATCCGTGACTGGCTATGAAAAAAACAAAAACAAAAACAAATAAAACAAAAAATAAACAACAACCCCAAAACAAACAAGCAAACAAACAAACAAAAACAACAACAAAAAACAAACCGCGCAATAACCACCAGCTGACATTTTCTATGCTGCACCGATAACAATGTCATTGGCACAAAGGGAGATAACGGAGAGTGTCAGTATCAATATCAGTATCAGTAGCTCAAGGAGGCATCACTGCGTTCGGACAAATCCGTATAGGCTACACCGCATAGTCAGGCCTTGAGAAAAAAAAAAGAAAAAAGAAAAGAAAAGATAATAATAATGATGATGATAATAATAATAATAACGATAATAATAATTATGATAACAATAACAATAGCAATAAAAAAAAAAAAAAAAAAAAAGACAATAATGATGCTAAGTATGCAAATAAGCAAATAAATGTAAAACATGTAGACACACATTCACACACACACACACGGTCCCCCCCCCCACCCCCCAACACACACACCCCCCCCCCCCTCCACACACACACACGCACAAGCATAACAGATATGCAACACACATGCAGTTTCACAGATATGAAAGCACAAACAAATACACATAAATGTACACGAGCCACGACACACACACACACACACACACACACACACACACACACACACACACACACACACACACCATCTCCCAAATTACACAAATCACGTGGACCAGTGGAGCTGTGAAACGTTTTTTTTTTTTTTTATTTTTTTTAGTGGGTTTGCTTTTTGTTTGCGTCAGGGCTGTCAGCACATACTGAACAAGTACTAGATGTACTAGTAGCGTACTGCGTATGAATACGGTCGTCTATAGAGACAGTAATATTGTATCTTACCAATAGCTGGTGCATGTTGAAGGAAAAGAGATTAAAAGGAGTTCTAACGAACGTCTGCTCGAGTCAGTCGTGTCTGTTTACAAAGCCAAGTGTACCAACGCATGACTGTATGGCAGAAGTACTTAGTAGTTGCAGTGTATGGACTACCAGATTGTCTACCTTGGCCTCACGGCCTTCTTTTTTTTTTTTTTTTTTTTTTAGTGTCCCTTTCAATATGGTATGTCTCTTTTACCTTCTTTGTGGGATACGCATACGCCATTTCGCTGCTCCATTCATTCACTGTAATTGATTCAACTCGTCAAACAATTTTTCTTTCAATTTGGTTTTTCATATCAAGGAGATTTCTTAACACATTAGTATTCCGTGCAAGTTCAGTTTCAATCAATAAACCTCTGCCTCCAAGTAACGAACACAGCGTGTGCCTACGATTTGAGTTGCATTTGGGTGGGGAAGGGGGGAGATGGTGGTGGGGGAATGCTTTGCCAGGGACAAAACACACACACACACACACACACACACACACACACAATGATTGAGAAAGGTAGATATTTAAATATTCCACAAGAAGACAGATTGTGCAACAAGTGTAACATCCTGGAAGACGAAATCCATCTTCTTGATCATTGTATTAAATATAAAACCTTAAGGCAACAATTTTTACAGGATATTCAAAATTCGAATAACACAGGACATATTCCCAGTCAGGTGATGCTAACAGATGATGAATATATACAAACAAGATTAGGAAAATTTGTGTATGAATGCTGCTGCAATTTACCGCATTAACTGATTGATAAATTGTGTGTTTTTCATTCGTTCATTCATTTACCATTGCAATTGTGTCTTATAAACCTTACGGTTTCATGACAATAAAATCTATTCTATTCTATTCTATTCACACACACACACACACACACAGAGCCAAAACTGCTTGGAACGAACACTGCAGGCCTCCGTTTCTTAGTCAGGAAAAATTGCGTCACACATATTGCAACACAAGTGCTGTCACAGGAATGACGTATTATAGTCGTGCTTGGCATGGAAACCCCTGCCTGTGAAGGCAGCAACAGGGCACCATTTCTCCAAGCATCGCTGAAATATGCGCACCTTTGCAGTCTCTATGGTCTGTGTACTTCTTCTGCTGTTCTGCAGACGTAAGTTCCACTTATGATATGGTTCCCATATTTCTTTACTTCTGTACGTAATAATGTTGCAGGTGCTGATGTAACAAGAACGTGTCCGCTCTCAAATAACCATCATGCCAAGAGTGCCAGTCTATAGGTCTACATACCACGCAATGACAACTACGCATGTAACAAAATGTGTTGTTTGTTATCATTTTTTGTTTTTCATGAACGACGAAAAGGCTTTTTGAAAAGCCTCAAACGTCGTACAAATCAGGCCAAGTCCTGGGAACAGAATTTTCTGATAAAATTATCACCGATGGTGTATAGACTACTACTGCACTTGTACTACGATTATAATAATGATGATGATGATGATGATGATAATAATAACGATAATGATAAACAAAACCCCGACAAACAAACAAATAACAACAACAAAAAACACCAGCAACAGCACCATTCACAGAATCGAGGATTTTGATAACGTTTCACTACTTGTTTTGTCTTGTGATTTGTCTGGATTTGGGGGGTTATCTCAGTCGATCAT
>NC_134896.1:47213048-47238048 GCF_041734735.1 Babylonia areolata
AAATCATTCACATAGATACAGTAGAAATTAGGATACATACAAGCGCAGTATCAATATAAGAACATGTGCATACTCACACATGCACGTACTGCACACACACACACACACACACACACACACACAAGTTTGAACAGAAGCTGCATATTACATGTGGATGGGTCTGATGACTAGATCTTCAGGTAGATGGTTGTTGATTGCACAGTTCTATTTATCATACTGGATTTGTTCGAGAGACGGGGGCAGTGACTGTTTTGGGGAAAAAGCTATTGGCGAAGCGAATGGTTACTGCTAATGATAATAATAATACATTGTACTTATACAACGTAAACTCCCCATAGATGGGCTATAAGCGCCTCACTTGAAACAGTACATATACAATTGTGCATTGTACAAAACAAAAGCACATAAGGGCATAGCAGTGGCAAAAGCACAAAATCTGTATCCACCAATAAGATGCAATACTACAAATCGCAGAAGTGAAAAATCGCAGAAAAACAACAACAAAAAACAAAAGAAAAAAAAGAAGTTGGGGGTGTGGAGGGGTGTGGGTGTGGCATACACACACACGCACGCACGTACGCACACACAGACGCTCTCTCACACACATATACACACTCACACACACGGACACACACACACACACACGCACACCCCACCACCCCCCCACCCCCCCCCCCCACACACACACACGCACACCCCACCACCCCCACCCACACACACACACATATGCGCGCCCACGAGCACAACCCGAAACACCGTGTTTGTTAAGCTACATACATAAGATTAATAACGTTGTGTGTAAAGCATTCACACATGACCCACAAAAACCTGTTCCCCCCCCCCCCCCCCCGAATGATCCCCCCGTGCCCCCCCCCCCCCCCCACCCCCCACCACCACGCCCCCTCATGTCTCCAACAGACGTCGGACTCCTGCTGCTGCGGTGTAGACGTGGGGATGACGCCTGAGAGTCTGTTGAAGGAGAAGGAGCGTAAGGAGAGGCTGGAGAAGCTGAGCAAGAACTGCAACGAGCCCTGTGCCGACACCGTCTCTCGTCCGCTCTGTGTGGGCTGGGTAGGCGACCAGAGATTCGTCTCCGTCTACAACACATTCGGTTGGTGGTGCATCGTGAATACACGAATGACTAGGAAGATAGATAGATAGATAGATAGATAGAAAGATATTTGTAGTTGTAGTTGTATTTCTTTTTTTTTATCACAACAGATTTCTCTGTGTGAAATTCGAGCTGCTCTTCCCAGGGAGAGCGCGTCGCTACACTGACAGCGCCACCCATTTTTGGAGGGTATTTTTTCCTGGCGTGCAGTTTTATTTGTTTTTCCTGTCGAAGTGGATTTTTCTACAGAATTTTGCCAGGAACAACCTTTTTGTTGCCGTGGGTTTACGTGCTCTAAGTGCATGCTGCACACTGGACCTCGGTTTATCGTCTCATCCGAATGACTTACGTCCAGACCACCACTCAAGGTCTGGTGGAGGGCAGAAAATATCGGCGGCTGAGCCGTGATTCGAACCAGCGCGCTCAGATTCTCTTGCTTCCTAGGCGGACGCGTTACCTCTAGGCCATCACTTCATATGATAGATAGATGGATGGATAGACAGACAGAGATATGGATAGATAGATGTATGTATCTATGTGTGTATGTATGTACATATGTGCAGACCTGCTAGTGCCTGAGCCCCCATCGTGTGTATACGCACGCAGAAGATTGAATACTCACGTTAAAGATCCTGTCATCCATGTCAGCGCTCGGTGGGTTGTAGAAACAAGAACATATCCAGCATGCACACCCCTGAAAACGGAATATGGCTGCCTACATGGTGGGGTAAATTTACAAGACGGTCGTACACGTAAAATGTTGCATGTCTGTCTGAGTGTGTATGTGTGCGTGCCTGAAATCTGATTGAATGATACCGGAAACGAATGATGAGCGCCCAGTGACAGCCATCAGTCGGCAGCTTGTTGTGCAAATGATCCCGTGTTTGTAAAACGCTTAGAGCTTGGTTTCCGACCGAGGACAGGCGCTATATAAGTATCCATATTAATCAGTCAATCAATGTAGGCTATGTATGTATGTCCTGTTCGACCATAAGAACAGCAGGGAAAGACCACTGTTTTCCTAAACTACCTGGGCTAAAATTTGATTGTAGTGGAGAGTTGCATCCTTACTCTCTCGGCCAAGGTAACTGATTCATGAGGTGTAGGAATGTACATGAATAGATAAAGACATCGGGTTTTTTTTTATCAGTGTGTGTGTGTGTGTGTGTGTGTGTGTGTGTGTCGGTGTATCAGCACGCCTGTGTTCCAGTATACGCGCATGCGCTATTAGCAGAGATGCGCGCGCGTGTGTGTATGTGCGTGCATGAGTGTATGTCCGTGTGAGTGTGCGCGCGCTTATGTGTGTGTGTGTGTGTTGTTACAAAAAACGTCAACCCCCAAACAACGCTACACAGTTGTTAACGCTCCACTGTTCGTCTTTCTCGTGTGGCAGCAATCTGGCCGGTGCTGTCTGAGAGACCTGGAGCCTGGACCCGCAACTTTGAGTGGCTTCAGCCCGCCTTTCCACGTAACTGTATTCTTCTTCTTTGTCACAACAGATTTCTCTGTGTGAAGTACGGGCTGCTCTCCCCAGGGAGAGCGCTTCGCTACACTGACAGTGCCACCCATTCTTTTGGTATTCTTTTCCTGCCTGCAGTTTTTTTAAATTTGTTTTCCTATTTAAGTGGATCTTTCTACAGAATTTTGCCAGGGACAACTATTTTTTGTTGTTGCCGTGGGTTCTTTTACGTGCGCAAAATGCATGATACACACGGGACCTCAGTTTACCGTCTCATGCGAATGACTAGCGCTCAGACCACCACTCAAGGTCAAGTGGAAACGGAGAAAATATTGGCGACTGTGCCGGGATTCGAACCAGTACGCTCAGATTCTCTCGCTTCCTAGGCAGACGCGTAAACTCCAGGTGATCACTCCACTCATGTAATGTATGACAGCCTGTCGTGTGTCCCACCACGACCTCCATCAGAACAGCAGAGGACGGAACAGCTGTCCCCTGCAATCTTATTGTAGTGGAGATCAGAGAGTGTCTTGCCCAAGTTACGTCCCCACTTTCTCGGCCAAGAGGGTTTTAGGGCAGTCGGCGTTGGGATGGTCGGTCCCCAAAGGCCAACTAGCCCCCAAGGCCTCAGCACTAAGAGCCAGTGCTACATTTTGCTTCCTAGTTTGAGAGTTATAGTTCTTCACAAAAGACTAAGGTGTAAATGAAATCCTGTTGGAAAACCTTTGATCATACAGCTCTCACTTTGCTGTTGGCCCAACTGTAAGCTTATGTCGATCTCTGATATAAGCTGAGCGTTGAGGCCCACGTTATAACCAACTTTCTTTTCCTTTTTTTTTCACACGTATGTGCTCAAGGATCTACTAAGTTAATTGGGCTTCTAATATACGAACATGTCTGTTTGAACTTGGGCTAGGATATGCATGGGTTTATCAAGGGGTGGGAGAAGAATATGCATTTGTGCGTACTTTTCGTCAGCGACTGATAGACAGCAGATGGCAAAGTTGGGAAAGCCATATCGGGTTAAGTAATAGATTTGAAGTATACAGAGTATATACCTCGTCGCATGTAGTGAAAAGCTATCTTTTGCTAAATCTTGATCGACATTTACGATCTGTTTTGACAAGGTTTAGATTAGGTATTTCAGAAATTAATACTCATTCTTATCGCTATAAATATAAAAAAGATTCTGATCTGCTGTATCCAATGTGTAAAGGTTCAATTGAAGATGAACTCCACTTTGTTTTGGTGTGCCCTGTGCTAAATGATTTTCGTGTGAAGTTCATACAAAAGAAATATTATGCAGAGCCATGCTTGTTCCGTCTGGGTCTACTGATGGCATCTAATAATGAAAGCATTATTCGAAATTTAGCAATGTATCTTCATAAAGCATTTCAGTTAAGAGAGACAATTGTGTCTTAATTTTTGTGTGTATGTGTTGTGTTTATTTTCGAAGGACTTGTCGTGCTTGTTTAATTCTTGTTTTGATTATACAATTATGTTTTTGCCCCTCTTCATATGGGGCGAAGGCCTTGAATGAATAAAATATCTGAATCTGAATCAAGGATCTACTAATGAACTGAAGAGTAATGGAATGATAGTTAACTGACTATTAAAAAGACATTCAGAGATACGGATACGGATAATTTATTCGTGTATAGGCCGTTGCCCCTCATGAAGGGGTACATACACGTGATCATGTAAGAAAAACAAGAAATAAGCGGTCATATCATCAAGAACAAACTTCAGTATTCTAAGACATCAGAGTTGATCGCAGTCTGAATGCATTAAACAAATAATTACTGTTAGTGGCTGATGATGTTGCCTTATTGACATTCAGAGAGAGAGAGAGATAGGTGGGTAAGCATTTGAGTAAATGGTACCTAATGGCTGGCGCGTTTTTTGTTGTTGGTTTTTTTTATTGGTGAGCACTTGGAAACGACTGACTTGTTGGTGTTAGTAGCGGCTGACTGACCCATGCTGTGCTCTGAACCATCCCCAGACTCTCACAGTGTCAGAACGATTTCTCATCTTTGCCGAACGGACATCATCATTTTGATTAGTCGTACGTCAGAAGAGACGAAAATACGCGCACGCTTTGCAGAATTTATTGATTATGTCTCTGTCTGTCTGTCTGTCTGTCTGTCTGTCTCTCTCTCTCTCTCTCTCTCTCTCTCTCTGTGTGTGTGTGTGTGTGTGTGTGTGTGTGTGTAACAGAGAGTAACAAAGTTAGAGAATCGGAGAAGAACTATGTACATTGGGAGATGATATTTTCAATATGGGTTGAAAACACCACACGTAAAATCACAGGGTGTGCGCGCGAATAGTGAAGAGACGTTTATCTGCCAATACTGTGTCCGTAGTGTCTGGGACCGATTCCAAATCTTAACCTTTCTCCCAAGTCTGTCTGGAAAATCAAATTGAGCGTCTAGATATTCGGATAAACCGAGGTCCCGTGTGTACTTGGTACACTGAAAAAGAACCCACGGCAACAAAATTGTTGTCCTTTGGCGAATTCCCTTTAGAAGAAAATTCACTCTGATAGGTACACAAAATATATACGCATGTACTCAAGGCATGATTGACGTGGTTTATGATGTTGCTCAGGCATCTGCCTGTCAGATGTAGCGTAGGGTATATCTGTGTATCTATACACACACACACACACACACACACACACACACACACACACACATCTATCTATCTATCTATCTATCTATCTATCTATCTATCTATCTCTCTATATATATATGTGTGTCTGTGTGTGTGTGTGTGTGTGTGTGTGTGTGTGTGTGTGTGTGAATTTGTCCGAACGCAGTGTCGCCGCATGGAATCCAGTTTCAGCTAATGACAGCTTCAAGATATTTAGTGGAGACTGACAATCTATCCTGTTACAGCCAATGACAGCTTCAAGATATTTTGTTGAGACTGACGATCGATCCTGT
The DNA here is from genome assembly GCF_041734735.1 of Babylonia areolata. NCBI lineage: Eukaryota > Metazoa > Mollusca > Gastropoda > Neogastropoda > Buccinidae > Babylonia > Babylonia areolata. The sequence goes on from NC_134896.1 coordinate 47,218,564, forward strand.
TACAGTCAATGACAGCTTCAAGATATTTAGTGGAGACTGATGATTTATCCTGTTTCAACCAATGACAGCTTCAAGATATTTAGTGGAGACTGACGATCTATCCTGTTACAGCCAATGACAGCTTCAAGATATTTTGTTGAGACTGACGATCGATCCTGTTACAGTCAATGACAGCTTCAAGATATTTAGTGGAGACTGATGATTTATCCTGTTACAGTTAATGACAGCTTCAAGATATTTAGTGGAGACTGACGATCGATCCTGTTACAGCCAATGACAGCTTCAAAATATTTAGTGGAAACTGACGATCTATCCTGTTACAGCCAATAGCAGCTTCAAGATATTTAGTTGAGACTGACGATCTATCCTTTTACAGCCAATGACAGCCTCAAAATATTTAGTGGAGACTGACGATCTATCCTGTTACAGCCAATGACAGCTTCAAGATATTTTGTTGAGACTGACGATCTATCCTGTTACAGCCAATGACAGCTTCAGGATATTTATCTGAGACTGACGATCTATCCTGTTACAGCCAATGACAGCTTCAAGATATTTAGTGGAGACTGACGATCTATCCTGTTACAGCCAGTGACAGCTTCAAGATATTTAGATGAGACTGGCGATCTATCCTGTTACAGCCAATGACAGCTACGAGATATTTAGTGGAGACTGACGATCTATCCTGTTACAGCCAATGACAGCTACGAGATATTTAGTGGTGACTGACGATCTATCCTGTTACAGCCAATGACAGCTTCAGGATATTTAGAGGAGACTGACGATCTATCCTGTTTAGGCCAATGACAGCTTCAAGATATTTATTGGAGACTGACGATCTATCCTGTTACAGCCAGTGACAGCCTCAAAATATTTAGTGGAGACTGACGATCTATCCTGTTACAGCCAATAACAGCTTCAAGATATTTAGATGAGACTGGCGATCTGTCCTGTTTCAGCCAATGACAGCTTCACGATATTTTGTTGAGACTGACGATCTATCCTGTTACAGCCAATGACAGCTTTGCGATATTTATTTGAGACTGACGACCTGTCCTGTACAGCCAGTGACAGCTTTTGCATATTTATTTGAGATTGACGATCCATCCTGTACAGCCATGAAATCTTCGAGATATTTAGTGGAGACTGACGATCTATCCTGTTTCAGCCAATGACAGCTTCAAGATATTTAGTTGAGACTGACGATCTATCCTGTTTCAGCCAATGACCGTTTCAAGATATTTAGTTGTGACTGACGTTCTATCCTGTTACAGACAATGACAGCTTCAAGATATTTAGTGGAGACTGATGATCTATCCTGTTTCAGCCAATGACAGCTTTGCGATATTTATTGGAGATTGACGATCCATCCTGTGCAGCCATGAAAGCTTCGAGATATTTAGTGGAGACTGACGATCTATCCTGTTTCAGCCAATAACAGCTTCAAGATATTTAGATGAGACTGGCGATCTATCCTGTTACAGCCAATGACAGCTTCAAGATATTTTGTTGAGTGACGATCTATCCTGTTACAGCCAATGACAGCTTTGCGATATTTATTTGAGACTGACGACCTGTCCTGTACAGCCAGTGACAGCTTTTGAATATTTATTTGAGATTGACGATCAATCCTGTACAGCCATGAAAGCTTCGAGATATTTAGTGGAGACTGACGATCTATCCTGTTTCAGCCAATGACAGCTTCAAGATATTTAGTTGAGACTGACGATCTAACCTGTTTCAGCCAATGACCGTTTCAAGATATTTAGTTGTGACTGACGTTCTGTCCTGTTACAGACAATGACAGCTTCAAGATATTTAGTGGAGACTGACGATCTATCCTGTTTCAGCCAATGACAGCTTTGCGATATTTATTAGAGACTGACGATCTATCCTGTAGATTCAGTGACAGCTTTGCGATATTTATTTGAGACTGGCGATCTATTCTGTACAGCCAGTGACAGCTTTGCGATACTTATTTGAGATTGACGATCCATCCTGTACAGCCAATGAAAGCTTCGAGATATTTAGTGGAGAGTGACGATCAATCCTGTTACAGCCAATAACAGCTACGAGATATTTAGTGGAGAGTGACGATCTATCCTGTTACAGCCAGTGACAGCTTCAAAATATTTAGTGGAGGCTGATGATCTATCCTGTTACAGCCAATGACAGCTTCAAGATATTTAGTGGAGACTGACGATCTATCCTATTACAGTAAATGACAGCTTCAGGATATTTATCTGAGACTGACGATCTATCCTGTGACAGCCAATGACAGCTTCAAGATATTTAGTGGAGACTGACGATCTATCCTGTTTCAGCCAGTGACAGCTTTGCGATATTTATTTGAGACTGACGATCTATCCTGTTTCAGCCAATGACAGCTTCGAGATATTTAGTGGAGAGTGATGATATATCCTGTTTAAGCCAATGACAGCTTCAAGATATTTAGTTGAGACTGACGATCTATCCTGTTACAGTCAATGACAGCTTTGCGATATTCATTTGAGACTGACGATCTATCCTGTACAGCCAATGACAGCTTTGCGATATTTATTTGAGACTGACGATCTATCCTGTACAGCCAATGACAGCTTTGCGATATTTATTTGAGATTGTTGATCTATCCTGTACAGCCAATGAAAGCTTCGAGATATTTGGTGGTGACTGACGATCTATCCTGTTACAGCCAATGACAGCTTTGCGATATTTATTTGAGACTGACGATCTATCCTGTTTCAGCCAATGACAGCTTCGAGATATTTAGTGGAGAGTGATGATATATCCTGTTTAAGCCAATGACAGCTTCAAGATATTTAGTTGAGACTGATGATCTATCCTGTTACAGTCAATGACAGCTTTGCGATATTCATTTGAGACTGACGATCTATCCTGTACAGCCAATGACAGCTTTGCGATATTTATTTGAGACTGACGATCTATCCTGTACAGCCAATGACAGCTTTGCGATATTTATTTGAGATTGTTGATCTATCCTGTACAGCCAATGAAAGCTTCGAGATATTTGGTGGTGACTGACGATCTATCCTGTTACAGCCAATGACAGCTTTGAGATATTAAGTGGAGACTGACGATCTATCCTGTTACAGCCAACGACAGCTTCGAGATATTTAGTGGAGACTGACGATCTGTCCTGTTACAGCCAATGACAGCTTCGAGATATTTAGTGGAGAGTGAAGATCTATCCTGTTTCAGCCAATGACAGCTTCAAGATTTTTAGTGGAGACTGACGATCTGTCCTGTTTCAGCCAATGACAGCTCTAAGATATTTAGTGGAGACTGACGATCTATCCTGTTTCAGAAAGTGACAGCTTCAAAATATTTAGTGGAGACTGATGATCTATCCTGTTACAGCCAATAACAGCTTCAAGATATTTAGTTGAGAATGGCGATCTATCCTGCTACAGCCAATGACAGCTTCAAGATATTCATTTGAGACTGACGATCTATCCTGTACAGCCAATGACAGCTTTGCGATATTTCTTTGAGACTGACGATCTATCCTGTACAGCCAATGACAGCTTTGCGATATTTCTTTGAGATTGTTGATCTATCCTGTACAGCCAATGAAAGCTTCGAGATATTTGGTGGTGACTGACGATCTATCCTCTTACAGCCGATGACAGCTTTGAGATATTCAGTGGAGACTGACGATCTATCCTGTTACAGCCAATGACAGCTTCAAAGATATTTAGTGGAGACTGACGATCTGTCCTGTTACAGCCAATGACAGCTTCGAGATATTTAGTGGAGAGTGAAGATCTATCCTGTTTCAGCCAATGACAGCTTCGAGATTTTTAGTGGAGACTGACGATCTTTCCTGTTTCAGCCAATGACAGCTCTAAGATATTTAGTGGAGACTGACGATCTATCCTGTTTCAGAAAGTGACAGCTTCAAAATATTTAGTGGAGACTGATGATCTATCCTGTTACAGCCAATGACAGCTTCAAGATATTTAGTTGAGACTGACGATCTATCCTGTACAGCCAATGACAGCTTCAAGATATTTTGTTGAGACTGACGATCTATCCTGTTACAGCCAATGACAGCTTCAGGATATTTATCTGAGACTGACGATCTATCCTGTTACAGCCAATGACAGCTTCAAGATATTTAGTGGAGACTGACGATCTATCCTGTTACAGCCAGTGACAGCTTCAAGATATTTAGTGGAGACTGACGATCTATTCTGTTACAGCCAATGACAGCTTCAAGATATTAAGTGGAGACTGACGATCTATCCTGTTTCAGCCAATGACAGCTTCAAGATATTTATTTGAGACTGACGATCTATCCTGTTACAGCCAATGACAGCTTCAAAATATTTAGTTGAGACTGACGATCTATCCTGTACAGCCAATGACAGCTTTGCGATATCTGTTTGAGACTGACGATCTATCCTGTACAGCCAATTACAGCTTCGAGATATTTAGTGGAGAATGATGACCTATCCTGTTTTAGCCAATGACAGCTTCGAGATATTTAGTGGAGAATGATGACCTATCCTGTTTTAGCCAATGACAGCTTCGAGATATTTAGTGGAGAATGATGATCTATCCTGTTTCAGCCAATGACAGCTTCAAGATATTTCGTGGAGACTGACGATCTATCCTGTTTCAGCCAGTGACAGCTTCGAGATATTTAGTGATGACTGACGATCTATCCTGTTTCAGCCAGTGACAGCTTCGAGATATTTAGTGGTGACTGACAATCTATACTGTTTCAGCCAATGACAGCTTCGAGCTATTTAGTGGAGACTGACGATCTATCCTGTTTCAACCAATGACAGCTTCGAGCTGTTTAGTGGAGACGGACGATCTATCCTGTTTCAGCCAGTGACAGCTTCGAGATATTTAGTGGAGACTGACGATCTATCCTGTTACAGCCAATGACAGCTTCGAGCTATTTAGTGGAGACTGACGATCTATCCTGTTACAGCCAATGAAAGCTTTAAGATATTTAGTGGAGACTGACGATCTATCCTGTTACAGCCAATGACAGCTTTAAGATATTTAGTGGTGACTGACGATCTATCCTGTTACAGCCAATGACAGCTTTAAGATATTTAGTGGTGACTGACGATCTATCCTGTTACAGCCAATGACAGCTTCGAGGTGTCCAGCCACAGGACGCAGGAGCAGTGGAGCCAACGGCAGGGGGAGCTGTCCGGCGTGAACCTGGAGAACCCTGCCTTCATGAAGGCTGCCCCTCCTGAGGAGGATGCCCCCAACGAGTCTCCCTGGGTTCTGGTGATGGACGGTGAGGGTGGGGGTGGGGCTTGGGGGTGGAGGGCTGTGTTTGGTTCTGTGTCTCTGGGTTTTTTTTGTGGTTTTTGTGTGTGTGTGTGTGTGTGTGTGTGTGTGTGTGTGTGTGTGTGAGAGAGAGAGAGAGAGAGAGAGAGAGAGAGAGAGAGAGAGAGACTGGCACTGACACTGACACTGACACCGATTCTGACATATTTTATTGTAGCCTTCCAGACATGGATGAGTGACAAATTCAGAGAGAGAGAGAGAGAATTTTAGTGTCAAAGCATGTAATCATACAATTAGTTCTCTCACCACATCACATCACATTACATGGCTTCGCATCACATCTCATCACATCACACCCATCACATCACATCACATCACACGCATCACAGCATGTGGCATCGCGTCACATCACATCACATCACGTCACACCCATCACATCACATCACATCACACCCATCACAGCATGTGGCATCGCGTCACATCACATCACATCATCACATCACACCCATCACATCACATCACACCCATCACATCACATCACATCACATCACACCCATCACATCACATCACATCACATCACATCACACCCATCACATCACATCACATCACATCACACCCATCACATCACATCACACACATCACAGCATGTGGCATCGCGTCACATCACATCACATCACACCCATCACATCACATCACACACATCACAGCATGTGGCGTCGTGTCACATCACATCACATCATCACCTCACACCCATCACATCACATCACACACATCACAGCATGTGGCGTCGTGTCACATCACATCACACCACATCACGTCACATCACACCACATCACGTCACATCACACCACATCACACCACATCAAACCACACTACATCACATCACACCACACCACATCACATCACATGACATCACACCACATCACACCACCACACCACATAATACCACACCACACCACACCACACCACACCACATCACACCACGCATCATACCACAGCACACGACACCACATCACACCACACCACACCACATCACACCACACATCATACCACACCACACCACACCACATCACATCACACCACACCACACCACACATCATACCACATCACACCACACCACACCACATCACACCACACCACACCACGCCACATCACACCACACCACACCACACCACATCACACCACACCACACCACACCACACCACACCACATCACACCACATCACACCACAACACGCCACATCACACCACACCACACCACATCACATCACACCACACCACACGACATAATACCACATCACACCACACCACATAATACCACATCACACCACACCACACCACATCACACTACATCACATCACACCACACCACACCACACCACACCACACATCATACCACACAACACATCACACCACACCACACCACATCACACCACACCACACCACACCACACCACACCACACCACATCACACCACACCACACCACACCACACCACACCACACCACACCACACCACATCACACCACACCACACCACACATCATACCACACCACACATAACACCACATCACACCACACCACACCACATCACACCACACATCATACCACACCACATCACACCCCACCCCACCACATAATACCACATCACACCACACCACATCACACTACATCACATCACACTACACCACATCACACCACATCACACCACACCACACCACACCACACCACACATCACACCACATCACACCACAGCACACCACACCACACCACACCACACCACATCACACCACATCCTACGATCTTTTGTGCCACGCTGTCCCACAGACGTGGACGATGGGGCCGATGACACGAGGCTGGTGTGGTTCCTGGCGGCCATCATTTTCATGTGCCTCCTCCTCTTCCTCGCCATGCTCTCCATCATCATCTCGCTGAAGAAGTCAGGCTGGCTAATCCTTACGTCCTCCTCCTCCTGCTCCTCCTCCTCCTCCTCACCTGCTGTGTCCTCTTTCTCTCCTCTTCCTCCCTCCCTCCCTTTACCTTCCAGCGGGGACCTTTCTTGACCTCTTGATCTTGTTTGTTTGGCTGTGTTCAGGATTCCTTTGTCTTTCTTGTTTTGTGTGTGGGTTAGTTGTGTGTGTGTAAGGAGGAAGGTGGCAGAATGGTTAAGACGCTCAGCTGCCAATACAGAGAGTCCGTGAGGGTGTGGGTTCGAATCCCGCTCTCGCCCTTTCTCCTAAGTTTGACTGGAAAATCAAACTGAGCGTCTAGTCTTTCGGATGAGACGATAAACCGAGGTCCCGTGTGCAGCACGCACTTGGCGCACTGAAAAAGAACCCATGGCAACGAGTGTTGTCCTCTGGCGAAATTACGTAAAATGAAATCCACTTTCATAGGTACACAAATATGTAAGCATGCACTCGAGGCCTGACTAAGCGCGTTGGGTTATGCTGCTGGTCAGGCATCTGCTCAACAGATGTGGTGTAGCGTGTATGGATTTGTCCGAACGCAGTGACGCCTCCTTGAGAAAGTGAAACTGAAACTGAAACTGTGTGTGTGTGTGTGTTTGTGTGTGTGTGTGTGTGTGTGTGTGTGTGTGTGTGTGTGTGTGGGGTGGGGTGGGCCGGAGGGGTATACGTGCGGTGTGTATGTGTGTGTGTGCGTGTGTGTGTGTGTGTGCTTGTGCGCGTGCGTGTGCGTGTGTGTGTGTGGGGGGGGTGGGGGGTGGGTGGGGGATATACGTGCGATGTGTGTGTGTGTGTGTGTGTGTGTGTGTGCGTGTGTGTGTGTGTGGGAGGGGGCAGGGTGGGGTATACGTGCGATGTGTGTGTGTGTGTGTGTGTGTTTATGTGTGTGTGTGTGTGTTTGGGGGTGTGGGGTATACGTGCGGTGTGTGTGTGTGTGGGGGTGGGGGGTATACGTGCGGTGTGTATGTGTGTGTGTGCGTGTGTGTGGGTGTGTGTGTGTGTGGGAGGGGGCACGGGGTGGGGTATACGTGCGATGTGTGTGTGTGTGTGTTTATGCGTGTGTGTGTGTGCGTGTGTGTGTTTGGGGGTGGGGGTGTGGGGTATACGTGCGGTGTGTGTGCGTCAGAGTGTGTGTATGTGTGTGACATTTTTTGTCTTCCTCGTTTTTTCAGGAAGAACAAAGACGAACCTTCCGCACCCACACGAGAACAGGGACGGCCAGCTGTAAGTGTTGCTTATATTGACATAAAAAGACTCCCTCCACCCTCCTCCCCCCATCCTACCCCGCGACCCCTCACACACACACACACACACACACACACACACACACACACACACATGCGCACACAAGAGAGAAAGAAAAATTGGAATATGCATGCCACAAACATTATACGGCCCATCATGATAATCACCGTTGCATATCTGCTGCTGATACCGTTTCACCCCCATCCACACAGGATCAGGAAAAAGCGGAACTTCTTGACCAGACGCCCAGCAGTCCAGCTCGCTCAGAACAGGGAGAAACACGCAGCAACAACAACACCATCTGTCTTGAAAACCACGCCGCCATCAATAGCTGTTTCAACTGCATGAGGAACGAGGCCAACTGGTCCGACAACGAGGCTGTTGACGACGAGAGCGAGACTGAGCAGTTCCTGTATGTTGAGGGCACAGACACCATTGAGCATTTTTCACGGTAGGGTTTGTCGATTTACTGGCTCCTGAGAAAAAACAACAACAAAACAAAACAACAACAACAACCAACCAAACAACAACAACAACAAAATAACAACTTAGAAATCGCCGTAAACTGAGCGTTTTCACTGAAAGAGGTTTTCTGTCAATGCAGAAATAATTGGCGCCGGCAAACTTTATTTGGCAAACGAATCGACGAACGACTGGATTTACGAAGTTAGAAGTCAACAGAATACTATATCTATTTCTTTTCTTTCTTTCTTTTTTTCAATTTTTTTTAGCGTGTTAATTCAACACTGATGATGACAGCCAAATTATCAAAATGAAACGAGCTATAGATATGCTCATAAGGAAATTAGTACGACATGGAGACGCAGCTTCATCCGCAAGAAAACAATACTTAGAATTTCAGAAACAAACAAACAAATAAAAAAACAAAAAATGAAACCGTTTTTCAAATTAGTAGACAAATGATTGTGTGACCTGCAAAACCAAATGGATCTGCTGGTGAACTGCAAATCAGTCTTTCAGTCAATGTTCTGACACTTATTTCCATTTTGATGTTTATAGAATCAAAACGTATGAAAAATGACAGAAACTGTCGGTGAATGCATCAAGTGTTATTGGCCATGACCTTTTTTTTTTTAATTTCTTTTCTTGTTTTCATTGTGTAATCGAAAGACCAATGACTGCAAACACTGTTAAGCATTTTACTGAACGACGCATTTGCTGAAAAAAACAAGGGATAAGTATTGATACCAACCTATAGTGATAGGGCCTACGGGAAAAACCACTTTAGGAAAATGAGTGATGGGGGGCCTATCAGACACTACACTAACACCAAGAAAAACAACAAAAAACAAACAAAGAAAACAAAACAAAACAAAACAAAACGAAACAAACAAACAAACAAAACAACCAAAAAACGAACAACTATTGTATCTGCTGTCTGAGATTCGAACTCTAAACCTGTTGGCTGTGCGCTTGCTGCCCAAACTTGTGATGTACTGTTATGAATACGATGCAAGCGATGAACAAACGGTTGGAGACAAACAGTCGGGATCGCCGGGACAAATGGTTGGGATCACCGAGACAAATAGTCGGGTTCACCGACACAGATGGTTGGGATCGCCGAGACAAATGGTTAGGATCGCCGAGACAAATAGGATCACCGAGACAAATAGTCGAGATCGCCGAGACAAATGGTTGGGATCAGTTCAGCAGAGTTCAGTTCAGCTCACTTTCGTCAAAGCCGTTTTAACCACAAACACTTCATCGTAAAGAGCTCCTGCTGGTTCGAAAACAAGACTCGAAAAATGAAAACGGAAGAGCGTAGTTTGAACCACATTAAAACAAGCAGAATAGGCGATATTCAAGATATCCACCGGCAGGCATTTTGTACGCCCGTTCCTGTTTCGTCACAGTTTGTCTGTCTTCCCTCAGTGTACCTGCGCTGGTTCCGCTCACTATGTATCCGAAACTCGTTTCATAATTGGACGTTGTGTGTGTGTGTGCACATAGCGCACGTGAAACGAATCCACGGCAACTAAAGGGTTGTTCCTGTCAAAATTCTGTAGAAAAATCCACTTCGATAAGAAAAACAAATAAAACTGCACACAGCGACACAGCGACGCGGTCTCCCTGGGGAGAGCAACCCGAATTTCACACAGAGAAATCTGTTTTGATACAAAGAGAAATACAAATCCTTCTCCCTTGCCGCCCACAGAGAACGATTAATGTTCAGTCGTTGTGAGACCACACGCCAGAGGACACCCCGCACGGATATATTATCTACTAATTCATCGATTCATGAAAACAATTAACATCCTAGTTTGTTGTTTTTTTTACTTTGTAGGTCTACTATCTTCATTTCACCTAGTTATTTCAGTCACATAATAGGCTTGCCAGCCAACCTTGGAACAAACATGCAGCACAAACAATAATTCAATGAATATTCTGAATTGTCTACAATCTGAGTTTATGATTTCAAGAATCAAGATGATAATATGTTTATCACAAGCATTAACACACAGAAGATATCTAAACGAAATAAAGACAAAGTAATGAAATCATGCTGGAACTTTGTCTTTCAACCACAATAATCTTTTTCACTTTGTGTTTGCTGTTTTCGGATTTTTTTTCATTTTATTTTTTTGCGCGCGTGTGCAAGTTGCTCTCTCTCCCCCACACCCCTCTCTCTCTCTGTGCACAAAGGGATGGGACGTGTGTGTGTGTGTGTGTGTGTGTGTGGTGAGAGAGTGAAACGGGGAGAAAGTCTGTTATCCATACAGTTTACAAGCATGACGGTAAAATTTGGCACACAACAGACATGCACGTGTGTGTGTGTGTGTGTGTGTGTGTGTGTGTGTGAGTGCGCGCGCTGTGTGGATAGGGTGAGAGTAGGAGGAAAACATGGCTGATTTCATGCCATTTATTTCATTAACAGTGGAAACTATTTATTACACGTGACATTCGCGTTGTTGGTATTTGTATGGATATCAGCGAACACACAAACAATTTTTCCAGTTGGAACGAAAGAGAGAGAAGGAGAGGAGGGTGAGAGAGGGAGACAGTGAGAGAGGGAGAAAACAACTACAGCAGCTACAACAAAGAAACACACACAGTACAATACAATACAATACAATACAATACAATACAATGCAATGCAATGCAATGCAATGCATCGCAATGCGCAATACAAGAGAACACCAGACCAGGTGATGAAACGCAACACAGCACGGAAGGAATAGAACATCACAGCATCACACAGTACAGCCCACTGCAGTGTTCCAGACACGCGGCATGTAGCGCCACAAGATCAGTCCACACCAGATCCCACCGCACCAGACAGCACAGCACGGCACAACACGACACGATACAACAGCAATAAGATACAATACTATACAATGTGAGATGCAGTAATACAATGTGTGGATCTCGTCCCATTCAGATAATAAAATGAAGCAAAGGAAACAAACGGGTGGGGAAAAAATCTTTTAAAAATAAACTACGATTTCTTTTTAATGAATGTCTTTTTGTTTTTCAAACTCCCAACGCTCCAAATTCATTACTCCACTGACGAAATAAACGCGAAACACGCATCCATTTATGTGCATTTTGCATCGACGAAAATTGCCTTCTGAGCCTGCATTTCAGCTGACATTTCAGTCGACATTTCAGGGAGAGACTTTCTTTCACACGCGACGGTTTGCCTTCGTTTCCACGGTGTCGCCATCTGGCGCTGAACACGTGTAGTTGTGTCATTCCAAATGACCTAATCGCCGTGTTAACTGAAATTGAAGACTGCATTTTCTGTTGTTTGTGTGTGTGTGTGCAGTGTGTGCATGTGTGAGTATGCACAAGTTTTTATATTGATATGCACTTGTATGTATCCTAATTTTTACTGTATCTGTGTTTGTGTGTGATTTTCGATCTATGTTCGTACCTTGTTATGTACTATCCCCCCCGTTCCCCCCCGCCCTCCCCCTCCCCCCCCCCCCCCCCCGCCCCCACCTCCGCCTCCCCAATATTCCTTGTGACCCCGGTACACTTGGTAATAAAGACATATTCTATTCTATTCTATATTCTGCCGAGTACAATGACACGCAGTCCTCTAACTCATCCAGAACCCCACCTCCATCCCCCGGCATCCCTGCCAAATAGCTTGCTCAGCCAGATCAAGGTTCATGCTGTCCTGTCGCAGTCCCGTGGAGTCATGGCCTAGAGGTAACGCGTCCGCCTAGGAAGCGAGAGAATCTGAGCGCGCTGGTTCGAATCACGGCTCAGCCGCCGTTATTTTCTCCCCCTCCACTAGACCTGGAGTGGTGTTCTGGACGCTAGTCATTCGGATGAGACGATAAACCGAGGTCCCGTGTGCAGCATGCACTTAGCGCATGTAAAAAGAACCCACGGCAACAAAAGGGTTGTTCCTGGCAAAATTCTGTAGAAGAAGCCACTTCGATAGGAAAAACAAATAAAAGTGCACGCAGGAAAACACACACACACACACACACACACACACACAAAGGGTGGCGCTGTCATTTATCGAAGCGCTCTCCCTGGGGAGAGCAGCCCGAATTTCACACAGAGAAATCTGTTTTGATACAAAGAGAAATACAAATACAAATCCTACTCCCCTTGCCGTCCACAGAGAACGATTGATGTTCAGTCGTTGTCAGACCACACGCCAGAGGACACCCCGCACTGATAATTCATCGATTCATGAAAACAATTAACATCGCAACGTTTAACTTCGTAGGTCTACTATCTTCATTGCACCCAGTTATTTCAGTCACAAAATAGCCTATCTCCCGATTTTTCAGCCGTGGACTGCAGTCCACACTTTATCAACTGGTGACCTTCACACACACACACACACGCACACGCACACGTATATAGGTGAGTAATCGGATTTGTTTTTTTTTTGTTTTTTTTTGTCGCCGTCTTTCTTGTTCAACCACGGGCAATAATCACAGTTTATGTTATCTTCCAGTGACTTTCGCACACAGACACACACGCGCGCACGCACACAGACAGACACACGCACAAACACACACACAGATACACACACACACACACACACACAGAGATTCACACACACACAGATTCTCACGCACAGACACACACACACACGCACATAGACGCACACACACACACACACACACACACAGAGTATGATTTCAGCTCTGGTCTCGATTCTTGAGCTGCGGTCGGCAATGAACAATTTTCCAGTGACCTTCAGACACAGACACACACATAACACACACACACACAAACACACACGCAAATACACACTCATAAACACTTACTCGCACGAACACATGCACACACACACACACTCTCACTCACTCATAGGCACAGACACACGCATATGCACACGCACACACACAAATTACACACACACATACACACCTCTCTCTCTCTCTCTTTGCTGTTCATATACTGACGCTGTTCTTTATAATGGATGTTAACGCCAACAGAAAGAGAGAATGGTTGTTTTTTTGCTTTGGTGTTTTCCTCGTTCGCGCTGTTTGCGTTGTTCATGCCATTCTTGTCGATGCTGTTTCGCTGTTCTGACCAATGCTGTTCATTGTTCATGTCATTTCTCGTTGTTCTTCAAATTGGAAGGTAAGCCGTCATTACTGACTATTAATGACCTGTGTGCGCAGAGGCGTAAATACCTAGCTAAAACCTAAGTAGACCTATCTTTTCCTCCGGAGGGGGTGACAATGAGAAAGAGCATGTATACATACTCTCTCCCACCGTCACTCGCAGCGTCCCTCCGGGAAAAGAAAAAAAAAAAAAAAAAAAAGGGGGGGGGGGGGGGGGGGAGGGGGGGGGGACTAAACTGTGATCTTGTTCAGCTCCCTCTTGAAAGCTGCCAAGGAGGGAGCCTCTGCTGCTGTTGCAGGCAGGGAGTTCCAGACGGGGATGGTTGATGGGAAAAAAACTGTATTTATAAGGGTCAGAGGAGGAGCTAAGATGGACAAATTTGTGTCGATGATTTGATCTTGTTCTGCCGGATCCTTTCTTGAGAAATTTGTCTGGAGGGATGTCTACAATGCCGTTGACCATTTTATACATCAGGGTCAGCCTTTGTCTGTTCCGCCGTGATTCGAGGGATTCCCATCCTAGTTCTTGCAGCATGTGTGTTACGCTGCTGGTCCGCCCGTAGTCACTGTGTACATAACGTGCTGCTCTTCTTTGCACCATTTGTTGTTCTTGCTGATCATGTTCATGCTGTACATGTTCATGTTGTTATTGTTCATGCTGTTCATAGTGTTCATGTTCACCCTGTTATTGTTGAAGTTGCTCTTGTTGACGTGATTCTTGTTCATGCTGTACTTGTTCATGTTGTTCACGTTGTTATTGTTCATGCTGTTGTATAGTTCATGGTGTTCATGTTCACCCCGTTCTTGTTCATGTTATTCTTGTTGCTGCTGACCTTGTTCATGCTGTTATATAGTTCATGCTAGTTTTGCTCATGTTCACCCTGTTCTGGTTCATGTTCTTGTTCATGTTCACGTTGTTATTGTTCATGCTCTCCTTGTTCATGCATTTCACGTTGCTATTGTTCGTGCTGTTATAGTTCATGCTATTTTTTGTTCTTGTTCACCTTGTTCTTGTTCATTCTGTACTTGTTCATGTTCTTGTTCACGTTTGTTATTGTTCATGTTGTTCTGCTTCATGCCGTTCTTGTTCATGTTGTTCACGTTGTTCTTGTTAGCGTCGTTCACGTTGTTCACGCCCGTTCTTGCTCATGTTGGTCACACTGTTCTTGTTCATGTTCGAGTTCATCTGGGTATGCTAGGTATGAGAGGGAGAGAGAGAGAGACGAAGTTCACACAGTCTTGCTATTTTACTTTTCCCGAAATCTCAGCTTGTGTCTTGTCACTAGCAGTGGATGGACACATCTAAACGTGTTGTCTTTCTGTGTTGCCAGTTGGGAAGAAGTGTGCTATGAAACAGAAGTATGCGCTCTGAAACAGGCGAAATGTGTGCTTTGAAACAGGGGACGTGTGTGCTATGAAAGAGAGAAGTGTGTGCTGTCAAAAAGAAGTATGTGCTATGAAACAGAAGCAGCGCGTGATGTGAAACAAGAAGTGTGTGCTTTGAAACAAAACTTCGTGCTACGAATCAGAAGTAATGTGTGCTATAAAACAAAAGTGTGCACTATGAAACAGAAGAAGTGTGCGCTATGAAAGAGAAGTTTGTGCTTTGAAGTAGAACAAGTTGATACTATGAAACAGAAGAACTGTGCGCTATGAAACAAGAAGGTGTGCTATGAAACAGGAGAAGTGTGCGCTGTGAAACAGAAATGTTTGCTATGAAACAGATGGCTCCTCGTTCTGAACGTTGAATGGCTGAACCGAAGTTTGGGGTTGAATTTTCCTCCGCATTAAGCACACGTAAATTCTGAAACAGAACAAAAAAGCAAATACATGTGTGAAACACAAACACAACTAACCAGCCCATCAACTGACTAGCGAACTAAATAAAAAAAAAAATAATTAAACGAACAAATAAATAGAATGACTTTAAATGATAATCAAATAAATGAATACTTAATCACAAATAAAAGAGCAAATGACTTAACATTATAACCAAATCACTAACTAGTGGATGAAGAAGAGAGAGAACAGAATGTCCATAACTGTGAATTAGCAAGGTGGACATATGACTGGTTTTGCCTATACAGAACAAGGCAGCCTCTGATTACCATCATCATAGTCGTCGTCGTCATCGCCATCATCATCATCATAATCAACAGTAACAGCAGCAGCAGCAGAAGCCTCCATACCCCCCCTCACATGAGACAGACGATGATGGTAAGGTGGCAGCCTCAATAACGCCCCTCCCCCCCCCCCCCCATTACATGAGACAGACGATAAGGTGACAGCCTCAATAACGCCCCCCCCCCTACCCCTTACATGAGACAGACGATAAGGTGACAGCCTCAATAACGCCCCCCCCCCCCCCTTACATGAGACAGACGATAAGGTGACAGCCTCAATAACCCCCCACCCCACCCCTCACATGAGACAGACGATAAGGTGACAGCCTCAATAACGCCCCCACCCCCACCCCTTACATGAGACAGACGATAAGGTGACAGCCTCAATAACGCCCCTCCCCCCCCCCCCATTACATGAGACAGACGATAAGGTGACAGCCTCAATAACGCCCCTCCCCCCCCCCCCCATTACATGAGACAGACGATGATGATAAGGTGACAGCCTCAATAACGCCCCCCACCCTACCCCTTACATGAGACAGACGATGATGATAAGGTGACAGCCTCAATAACGCCCCCCCCCCCCCCCCCTTACATGAGACAGACGATGATGATAAGGTGACACCCTCAATAACGCCCCCCCCCCCACGCTACCCCTTACATGAGACAGACGATGATGATAAGGTGACAGCCTCAATAATGCCCCCCCCCATCCCCCCCTCACATGAGACAGACGATGATGGATGAGGTAACAGCCTCAATAACCCCATCACCCCTACCCCCTTCCCCCTGACATGAGACATACGATGATGATAAGGTGACAGCATCAATAACGCCCCCCCCCCCCTTACATGAGACAGATGATAAGGTGGCAGCCTCAATAACGCCCCCCCCCCCCCCCCTTACATGAGACAGATGATAAGGTGGCAGCCTCAATAACGCCCCCCCCCCCCCCCTTACATGAGACAGATGATAAGGTGGCAGCCTCAATAACGCCCCCTTCCCCCCGCCCCCCCTTCGCGTGAGACAGATGATGAGGTGACAGCCTCAATAACGCCCCCCCCCCCCCCTCACATGAGACAGACGATGAGGAGGAGGAAATAGCCTCAATAACTCTACCCCCCACGCCCCCGTTCCTCCTCACATGAGACGGACGACGAGGAGGTGACAGCCTCAATACCCCCACTCCCCCCGTTTCAACTCACATGAGAGAAACGATGATGGATGAGGTGACAGCCTCAATAACCCCCCCTCCCCTCTCACATGAGACAGACGTTGATGAAAAGGTGACAGCCTCAATAACTCCCCCCCCCCCCACTCCGTTCCCCTCACATGAGGCAGACGATGATGGGAGAAGTAACTGCTTCCATACCCCCATCACCCCTACCCCCTTGCCCCTCACATGAGGCAGACAATGAGGAGGAGGAGGTGCCAGCCTCCACCCCCCCATCACTCCTACCACCCTTCCCCCTCACATGAGGCAGACAATGATGTTACAGCCTCAGTAACCCCCCCTTCCCCCTCACATGAGGCAGACAATGATGTTACAGCCTCAGTAACCCCCCCTTCCCCCTCACATGAGGCAGACAATGATGTTACAGTCTCAGTAACCCCCCCCCCCTTCCCCCTCATATGAGGCAGACAATGATGTTACAGTCTCAGTACCCCCCCCCTTCCCCCTCACATGAGGCAGACAATGATGTTACAGTCTCAGTACCCCCCTCCCCTTCCCCCTCACATGAGGCAGACAATGATGTTACAGTCTCAGTACCCCCCCCCCCCCCTCCCCCCTCACATGAGGCAGACAATGATGTTACAGTCTCAGTACCCCCCTCCCCTTCCCCCTCACATGAGGCAGACAATGATGTTACAGCCTCAGTAACCCTCCCTTCTCCCTCACATGAGGCAGACAATGATGTTACAGCCTCATTAACCCACCATTCCCCCTCACATGAGGCAGACAATGATGTTACAGCCTCAATAACCATACTCCTCCCTCACATGAGGCAGACGATGGTGAGGAGGTCATAACCTCCATGCTCCCTTTCCCCCTACCCCCTTCCGCCTCCTATGAGGCTGGCAATGATGTTTCAGCCTCGATACCCCCCCCCCCCCCCCCATTCACATGAGACAGATGATGACGGTGAGGAGGTGCCAGCCTGGATAGCACTCCTCCCCTCTCACATGAGGCAGACGAGGAGGAGGAAACAGCCTGAATACCCCCCTCCCTCTGCCCCCCTCACATGAGGCAGACCCCGATGATGAGGAGGTCATAGCCTCCATACCCCCATCACCCCTACCCCCCTCCCTCTCCCCCCTCACATGAGGCAGACCCCGATGATGAGGAGGTCATAGCCTCCATACCCCCATCACCCCTACCCCCCTCCCTCTCCCACCCCCTCACATGAGGCAGACCCCGATGATGAGGAGTTCATAGCCTCCATACCCCCATCACCCCTACCCCCCTCCCTCTCACCCCCCTCACATGAGGCAGACCCCGATGATGAGGAGGTCATAGCCTCCATACCCCCATCACCCCTACCCCCCTCCCTCCCCCCCCCCTCACATGAGGCAGACGATGATGAGGAGGTGGCAGCCTCCAATGACGAGATAGACAAGGCCCGTCAGGATGTCGGCAGTGGCACGGTACAGGGACAGGAAGCAGAGCTGGCTGAGGCAGTAGCATACACTCTCCACCACGGCTAAGCCCGAGAACAGCGCTCCTGGAGATGGATGCATGGAAGACAGACACAGAGAGATAGAGAGAGTGACAGAGAGAAAGAACGAACAAACGAACGTACCCCCCTTTCTTGTTGAGGGGGAAAAAGGAATAAGCACAAATGGCTTGTTTTTATCCTGCCGTCATGGGAAGGGAACCTATGACAAAAGAAAGAGACTTTTATTGGTGCTTAAATTCAAGTCTAAAACCTCGTCAGTTGACTCTCTCAAACTTTGGCCCGATTCGCAGACCAATTCTGAGTTTAACTCTCAGACTATTATCAAATTCATTACGGACCAAGTATTGTTCTAATGCCAAGTACATATGCTTTAGTATCCTGACAATTAAGCATATAATTTTTTTTTTACTGTAGTTTGATGAAGCCTTATGTACATGAAAGTGTGTCTTCACAAGTGGCTGAGAACGTTAATGTTTTTGACTTTTTGCATTATTATGTCAGTTGTTTCGCTTGTCAGTTTAACGACTTCTCTTTTACGAAGTCCTTTAAGTAATTTCCTGTAATTGTACTTACATTTTTTTTTCAGATTTCACCCTCATTTCACCCTCATTTGCCCAGTTTCCCCCAACCCTCCATTCAT
>NC_134896.1:47240548-47243048 GCF_041734735.1 Babylonia areolata
ACCGCACCACAACACACCACAAAACACCACACCATACAACACACCACAACACCACACACCACACCACACCACACAACACACCACACCACTACACACCACAACACATAACACAACACCAAAAAACACCACACTACACCACACCACAACACCACACACCACACCACACCACACCACAACACACAACACCACAACACATAACACCATACCACACAACACCAAAAAACACGACACTACACCACACACCACACCACACCACAAAACACCACACCACACTACACAACACACCACAACACCACACCCCACACCACACACCACACCACACACCACACCACACCACACCACACCACAACACCACACCCCACACCACAACACACCACACCACACACCACACCACACCACACCACACAACACCAAAAAACACCACACCACACCACAGCACAGCACAGCTCAGCACAGCACACAGTAACACAGGAAGGGGTGGACACTGACTGACCTTGCTGATCGGCAGTCACACACCACACCACACCACACCACACCACACCACACCACTCCACACCACACCACACCACACACCACACCACATGCCACACCACACCACACCACACCACACCACACCACACCACATGCCACACCACACCACACAACAACACAACACCACAAAACACACACACACAACACCACACCACACCACACCACACCACATCACACCACAACGTAACACAGGAAGGGGTGGACACTGACTGACCTTGCTGGTCAGCAGTCACACACCACACCACACCACACCACACCACACCACAACGTAAGTGAGGAAGGGGTGGACACTGACTGACCTTGCTGATCGGCAGTCACACACCACACCACACCACACCACACCACACCACACTACACTACACCACAACACAACACAACACAACACAACGTAACACAGAAAGGGGTGGACACTGACTGACCTTGCTGATCGGCAGTCACACACCACACCACACCACACCACACCACACCACACCACACCACACCATACCACACCACAACGTAACACAGGAAGGGGTCGACACTGACTGACCTTGCTGGTCAGCAGTCACACACCACACCACACCACACCACACCACAACGTAACACAGGAAGGGGTGGACACTGACTGACCTTGCTGATCGGCAGTCACACACCACACCACACCACACCACACCACACCACACCACACCACACCACACCACACCCCAACGTAACACAGGAAGGGGTGGACACTGACTGACCTTGCTGATCGGCAGTCACACACAAACCCACCACACCACACCACACTACACCACACCACACCACACCACAACGTAAGTGAGGAAGGGGTGGACACTGACTGACCTTGCTAATCGGCAGTCACACACCACACCACAGCACACCACACCACACCACACCACACCAACCACACCACACCACACCATACCACAACGTAACACAGGAAGGGGTGGACACTGACTGACCTTGCTGATCGGCAGTCACACACCACACCACACCACACCACACCACACCACACCACACTACACCACACCACACCACACCACACTACACCACACCACACCACACCACACTACACCACACTACACCACACCACACCACACCACACTACACCACACCACACCACACCACACCACACCACACTACACCACACCACACCACACCACACCACAACGTAACACAGGAAGGGGTGGACACTGACTGACCTTTCTGATCGGCAGTCACACACCACACCACAGCACAGCACAGCACAGCACAGCACAGCACAGCACAGCACACCACAGCACAGCACACCACACCACAAGGTAACACAGGAAAGGGTGGACACTGACTGACCTTGCTGATCAGCAGTCACACACCGCACCACACCACACCACACCACACCACACCACACCACACCACACCACAACGTAACACAGGAAGGGGTGGACACTGACTGACCTTGCTGATCGGCAGTCACACACCACACCACACCACACCACACCACACCACACCACACCACACCATACCACACCACAACGTAACACAGGAAGGGGTGGACACTGACTGACCTTGCTGATCGGCAGTCACACACCACACCACACCACACCGCACCACACCACACCACACCACACCACACCACACCACACCACAACGTAACACAGGAAGGGGTGGACACTGACTGACCTTTCTGATCGGCAGTCACACACCACACCATGTACCACACCACACCACACCACACCACAACGTAACACAGGAAGGGGTGGACACTGACTGACCTTGCTGATCGGCAGTCACACACCACACCACACCACACCACACCACACCACAACGTAACACAGGAAGGGGTGGACACTGACTGACCTTGCTGATCGGCAGTCACACACCACACCACACCACACCACACCACACCACACCACAACGTAACACAGGAAGGGGTGGACACTGACTGACCTTGCTGATCGGCAGTCACACACCACACCACACCACACCACACCACAACGTAACACAGGAA
>NC_134896.1:47245548-47263048 GCF_041734735.1 Babylonia areolata
GAATCACGGCTCGACCGCCGATATTTTCTCCCCCTCCACTAGACCTTGAGTGGTGGTCTGGACGCTAGTCATTCGGATGAGACGATAAACCGAGGTCCCGTATGCAGCATGCACTTAGCGCACGTAAAAGAACCCACGGCAACAAAAGGGTTGTTCCTGGCAAAAATCTTTAGAAAAATCCACTTCGATAGGAAAAATAAATAAAACTGCACGCAGGAAAAAATACAAAAAAAAAAGAAGAAAAAAAAGGTGGCGCTGTAGTGTAGCGACGCGCTCTCCCTAGGGACAGCAGCCGAATTTCACATAGAGAAATCTGTTGTGATAAAAAGAAATACAAATACAAATACACGCAATGCTGCTGCTGCTGCCACTACTGAAACTACTGTAGTCATAATCATTACAACAGCAACAACAACAACTGCAAGAACAACAACAGCAACACTAATAATAATACTAATAATATTCTGATGCTTCTGGTGATAATGATGATGGTGGTGATGATGGTGATGATGGTGACGATGATTCTGATGATGATGCAGCAGCAGATAACTATAACTCAACACACACACCCTCCTCTTCCTCCACCTACCCACCATTTTTGTTGTTGCCTTGCACCCTACCCTCACCCCCTTCCCACCCACCCCCCCTTTCCGTCCCTCCTGACTACGGCTGCGACATCACACGGACCACAGCATTGAACACCTGTCCACCACCGATTAAAGACAACTGCGGACATCTGTCCAGAACAACTTGAACTTAAGGGCGTGAAGCCGATAGGTCGTTAAACTCAACTCTACCGAGTCTACGACTGGAAACGTCATGTTTTTATCTTCATCTTAACCCTTTCACCGCCAAGCTCGCATTTATGCACAGGCGTGGTAGAGGACCCATGTCACTGAAAGGTGACCATTCATTGGTCTGTTATCCATGAACCTACTGCTCTTAATGTTCGGTGGTAGGATAGGCCACATTTGTTATACATCGCAGGGGGAATCCCCAGCTATTCTTAGCCATTGTCTTTTCTGTGTTTATGCCACAAGGAAATTTTGTACTCTAAATTGACTGGCGGTGAAAGGGTTAATGTACCTTTGAGTTTACACCACATTTTAATTATTTTCAACCGTTTAAAAGGTCCAATAATAACAATAATACATTATTTTTCTATGGCGCGATATCCAGCACCAATGCTGCTCAAAGCGCCTTACATCATCCAGCCGACAACAAACATGTTTTAAAAACATTTCGACAGCTCTCTGCCAGCAAAAATCTTACAATGTGTTCACATAAATCAAAAGCACACCCCAGAAATGAATCCGACGATAAAAAAAAAATATCTAACAAATAAGGCTCAGATTAAAACAAAATGCATTTCATAGAACACACACACACACACACACACACACACACACACACACACACACACACACACACACACACACACACACACACACACACACACACACTAACACTAAATATCAACTGCACTTGAAACAGAATTGCATAGGCATTAAAATAGTTCTAACATAATTCTGTTCGTACATACTAACATGCATGCACACTTACGCACACGTACCGGAACAGCGTACCCCCCCCCCCCCGCCCCCCCCTCCACACACACACACATCTAAGACCATATATATAAGGATAACAAAGACACTTGTACAAAGATCCTTGCTAACCATTTTTTCAGCAGATAACTCAACTCACTTTGCTGTCTGTCAAGTGAGGCATCATCGCAAAAAAGAAGGCAACCAGCCCCAGCAGAAGCAAGACCCGAGGGTGCCTCTCCCCCTCGGCGCTGTGGGGATACCGGAACACCCTCACGACCCGTCGCACGCCCTCTGCCGGAGACAGGCAGCGCTTCCGGTCACGTGGCACAGTTTCCGGAAGCCAGAATATGATGACAAGGACACTGGCTAGCAGCATCAGGCTGGAGACTAAAGCTGGGTAGAAGAATCCTGGGGAAGGATAGATAGACAGATTGATGTAACACCTGACTGGACAGAAGACATCGCAGAATCATGTTTGTTCATGAACAGAAGGTATAAAACATCGACAAGTTAAAACGTAGATAAACGGAAACGGCCAGTAAAAGGTAATGACCACAATTATTCCCCTCGATACAACACACACACACACACACACACACACACACACACACACACACACACACACAACAAATAGGCGACAGACAGACGGATATACATACATGAACATAGATGAAGAGATAGATAGAGATGTAGATAGAGAGAGATACAGAGACAGAGACACACAGAGAGAGAAAACCCGGCCAGCCATTTCCAAAATCAAAATTTAACTGAGCTGCAATTTTCACACACACACACACACACACACACACACACACACACACACACACACACACACACACACACACACACGAGAATTACACAACGAAAACGATGGAAGAAGAAGAAGAAGAAGAAGATGATGATGATGATGATGATGATGATGATGAAGAATGCCTGAATGCCACGCAGAGAAAGCTGGCTCCAGACAACACAAAAGCAGACAGACAGACAGACAGACGGACCGAAATCTCAGGGAACTGACCGGCATCCTTGATGAAGTAGCCAGCGCCCAGGTTGGCCAGGGCATTGGTCAGTCCGGCACCCGTTTCCACGATGGCCATACCCAGGGTACGCTGATGGCCCGATCGGGTAATGTCAGCCGCATACACATACAGGCCTAGGGAGATGCCTATGGGCCATCCAGGATACAAGATAGAAGAGCATATAGAAGAGCATGTGTGTGTGTGTGTGTGTGTGTGTGTGTGTGTGTGTGTGTGTGTGTGTGTGTGTGTGTGTGTGTTTTGTATGTATGTATGTACGTATGTATGTATGCGCATACGTGCTTGTGTGCGTCTTTCAATTTCGATTGTCTACAGTTTTGTTTTTATCATTATTTCGTGTTTTTTTGTTTTTTTTTATATCTTTTTTTAAATACCTGATACATTTCTTGATTTAATCAACGGCATGACCTCTTTTTAATTGTTCTCTCTTACCTATGTTTCAAATTATATGCATATGTTTGTGTGGGGATGTTTGACTGAATGTTTTTAGTGCTTTTGTATAGCGTATAGAGCTTCAAGAATATGCGCTAAAGCAAGATGTCTTAACAAATAAATAAATAAATCTTATTATATCCAAAGGAGAAACTGCTGACACTTTTGCTTATGGTTATGAAAAAGAGGTATCCAAACAGGGCATTAATTTTCATCCACACTAAATACAAAATTTGCAAAATACAAAAAACGCAAAATCAGAAACAAATATTCAGCACAGAACAACCTTCCACAGCACATTCTATACTTCCCAACTGCGCAAATTCCCCATTATGAATAGTAAGAATAGTAATAAGTTAGTAAAGTTAAAACAAAATGAGTAGAAGTAAACCGATCATATTATCAAATGATAAATTGCAGATCGTACATTATTATCAAAGTGCTCAATTGAATTATCACGTATAACTAAAACAGGCCTTCACTCCTACACACACACACACACACACACACACACACACACACACACACACACACACACACAAACACACACACACAAACACACACGCACACACACACACACACACACACAAACACACACGCACACACACACACACACACACACACACACACACACACACACACAGAAACACATACACACGCGCACGCGCGCGGACGGGCGCGCGCGCACACACACACACACAGACACACCCACCCACACACACACAGACACACCACATCACACCACACCACACATACCTGACAACACACACACACACACACACACACACACACACACACACACAGACACACCCACCCACACACACACACAGACACACCACATCACACCATACCACACCACACATACCTGACAACACACACACACACACACACACACACACACACACACACATATATACCTGAACCACATCCCCCTCCCCCCCCCACACACACCCTCCACCCTCACCCCTCCACACACACACACATACACACCCTCCCACCCCACCCTCATCCTCTCCCCCCCCCAACCCCCAACACACCACACCACACACACACACACACACACACACACACACACACACACACACACAACCCCTTTCTCAACTCCCCCCTATCCCCGTCCCCCCTCCCCACCCCCACTCCCCGACACTGCCCCCCCCCCCGCACCCCCCCACCCACCCCTCGTTCCCTCACATACCTGAGACCCCCCCGCACAAGCCGTCCACCACGTAACCGGCGTACAGTGCCGGCAGTCCCAGGCGCCAGTAGATGATGACGGGGGCCGTGGCGTTCCGCACCAGGTGGCCCACGACGGGCACGAGCAGCAGAAAGCGGCGGCCCAGGAGGTCGGAGTAGGTGCCCAGCAGCAGGGTCACCAGCACGGAGATGGCCCCGGACACCATTTCCAGCCTCATCAGCAGGTCGGCGCTCTTGTCCTGCACCTGGTGGTGGTGATCGTGATGGTGATGGTGATGGTGATCGTGATGGTGGTGATCGTGATGGTGAGGGTGATGGTGGTGGTGATGGTGATGGTGATTGTGATGGTGGTGGTGGTGATGGTGATGGTGAGGGTGGTTATGGTGGTGGTTGTGATGGTGAGGGTGGTGGTGGTTATGGTGGTGGTTGTGATGGTGAGGGTGGTGGTGGTGGTGAGGGTGGTGGTGGTGGTGGTGATGGTGATAGTGAGGGTGGTGGTGGTGGTGATGGTGGTAGTGATGGTGAGGGTGGTAGTGGTGGTGGTGATGGTGGTGGTGATGGTGAGGGTGGTGGTGGTGGTGGTGGTGGTGGTAGTGGTGATGTTGAGGGTGGTGGTGTTGGTGGTGATGGTGGTGGTGATGGTGAGGGTGGTGGTGGTGGTGGTGGTGATGGTGGGTGGTGGTGGTGGTGGTGATGGTGGTGGTGGTGGTGATGGTGGTGGTGGTGATCGTGATGGTGGTGGTGATGGTGATGGTGAGGGTGGTTATGGTGGTGGTTGTGATGGTGAGGGTGGTGGTGGTGGTGGTGGTGGTGGTGATGGTGGTGGTGGTGATAGTGGTGGTGGTGGTGGTGGTGATGTTGAGGGTGGTGGTGTTGGTGGTGATCGTGGTGGTGGTGGTGATGGTGAGGGTGGTGGTGGTGGTGGTTGTGATGGTGGTGGTGATGGTGGTGGTAGTGGTGATGGTGATGGTGATGGTGGTGGTGGTGGTGTTGGTGGTGGTGGTGATGGTGGTGGTGGTGGTGGTGGTAGTGGTGATGGTGATGTTGATAGTGATGGTGGTGGTGGTGGTGGTGATGGTGATGGTGGTGGTGTGACAATAATGATGATGATAGTGGTGGTGATGGTGGTGGTGATGGTGATGGTGGTGGTTGTGGTGATGATGATGATGATACTGGTGGTGGTGAGGTGATGATTGTGATGATGGTGATGGTGATGATGGTGACCATGATGATAGTGCAGTGGGGATGATGGTGACCATGATGATAGTGCAGTGGTGATGATGGTGACCATGATGATAGTGGTGATGATGGTGATGATGGTGACCATGATGATAGTGGTGATGATGGTAATGATGGTGACCATGATGATAGTGCAGTGGGGATGATGGTGATGATGGTGACCATGATGATAGTGCAGTGGTGATGATGGTGACCATGATGATAGTGGTGATGATAGTAATGATGGTGACCATGATGATAGTGCAGTGGGGATGATGGTGATGATGGTGACCATGATGATAGTGGTGATGATAGTAATGATGGTGACCATGATGATAGTGCAGTGGTGATGATGGTGACCATGATGATAGTGGGGATGATGGTGATGATGGTGACCATGATGATAGTGCAGTGGTGATGATGGTGATGATGGTGACCATGATGATAGTGCAGTGGTGATGATGGTGATGATGGTGACCATGATGATAGTGCAGTGGGGATGATGGTGATGATGGTGACCATGATGATAGTGGGGATGATGGTGATGATGGTGACCATGATGATAGTGCAGTGGTGATGATGGTGATGATGGTGACCATGATGATAGTGCAGTGGGGATGATGGTGATGATGGTGACCATGATGATAGTGCAGTGGGGATGATGGTGATGATGGTGGCCATGATGAAAGTGGTGATGATGGTGATGTTGGTGATCATGATGATGATGATAACCATGACGACGATGGTGATGTTGATAATGGTGATGTAAGTGACCATGATGATGATTATGGTGATGCTGATGGTGATAGTGGTGATGATGATGATCATGGTGATGATGGTGGTGATGGTGACGTCGGTGACCATGATGATAATGATGGTGATGTTGATGGTGATAATGATGACTATGATGACTGGTGATGATGGTGATGTCGATGACGCTGCTGCTGCTACTGCTACACCACGTCCAGCCGCGTCAGCAGGTCGGTGCTCATGTCCTGCACCTGGTGGTGGTGATGATGATGGAGGTGGTGGTGAGGTTGGTGGTCATGAGGATGGTGGTGATGGTGAGGGTGGTGAAGATGGTGACCATGATGATGGTGACGTCCATGACGATGATGTTGATAATGATCATGATTATGATGGTGATGACGATGATGATGGTGGTGATGGTGATGACCATGATGTTGATGATGATGTTTAAGATACACTACTACTACTACTACTACTACTACTACTACACTACTACTACTACTACTACTACTACTACTAACAACAACAACGATATAACCATAATCATAATAATAATCAAAATGAAATAGCGCTGAATCTTGTGTTGAAATAAATCAATATTCACCCGAAAGCGTAATTATGATTCAGAGAGAAGGGAGCTATTTTGGACAAGAAGTGGATTTCAAGGCCAGACTTAAAAGAGCGAGCTGAGTGCAAAGGACTGACGAAGCGGAGTGGAGGCAGCTCATTCCAAGTGTCGCAAGGTACACGCACAGAGAACAACGAGCGACGGCTGACTGTGGGGGTGTTTGAACACTGGGAACCCCGCAAACAGTGTAGATCTGATGCTGATCGTAGAAGTGAATGTGGAGTGTATAGGCGAAGGCAGTCACAGTAAAGGGGTAGATTTTTTTGTTTATACATTAAAAAAAAGAAGAAAAAAAAAAAAAAAAAAAAGCCGTGATCTGGAGTGGAGTGATGGTCTAGAGGTAACGCGTCCGCCTAGCAAGCGAGACAATCTGAGCACACTGGTTCGAATCCCGATAGAGCTGCCAGTTACCTAGCCAGCCTGGCAATATTGTCAACCAGCCAGCATGCCATCAAGCAGTCCGCTCTTTAGATCAGTCAACCAGTTGGGTCAAGTCCGTCAGTTTAATCAAGCAATCGACTGACACGGGATGGCCGACTGAGCAATTGTTACTATTTTTATTGTTCCTGTTTTTTCTGTTTTTTTTTTCATAGTCTGTTTATTTGTTTGGTTGGTTGGTCAAAATCATATCAAATGACAGACACACACACCCTTCGTTCCACGCATCTCTGGAAGGTATGTCTTTAAACTGTGCAGGGAGATGCGATAGACAACGATACTGACACAAAGACACATATATTCAGACAGCACAAAGACACAGATATTCAGACAGCACCAAGACACAGATAATCAGACAGACACAAAGACAGACAAAGAGACGGACACGAAAACAGATACACAGACTCAGACATAAGCATATACAAACACAGACACATACAGAGCAGACGAATAAAGACAGCCACCACCACCACCACCGCAACCACCCTGCCACAGACACACACACACACACACACACACACACACACACACACACAGAGTCATACACAAATGTAAACTCCAATATCCACACACACACACACACACAGAGTGATACACAGATGTAAACTCCAACATCCACACACACACACACACACACACACACACACAGAGTGATACACAGATGTAAACTCCAACATCCACACACACACACACACACACACACACACACACACACACACAGACTGATACACATATGTAAACTCCAACATCCACACACACACACACGCGCGCGCGCGCGCCCGCACACACACACACACACACACACACACACACACACACACACACAGAGAAAAATACACAGATGTAAATTCCAACATCCACACACACACACACATACGCACACACACACACACAATCACACACAGTGATGCACAGATGTAAACTCCAACACACACACACACACACACACACACACACACACACACACAGTGATACACAGATGTAAACTCCAACACACACACACACACACACACACACACACACACACACACACACACACACACACACACACACAGTGATACACAGATGTAAACTCCAACATCCACACACACACACACACACAGTGATACACAGATGTAAACTCCAACATCCACACACACACACACACACACACACACACACACACACACACACATGAACATGCCCCCTCCCCCAACCCACCTCGTCAATCCGCGGGTCCCTTCCACCTCCACCACCTCCACCACCCAACATGATCACCAGAAGACTGCTGCTGGCAGAAGAAGACAGGTTGTCGCTGTGGTGGTGACCCCCCTCGGTTTCAGACTGGTTGATGCAGGGGTGGCTGCTGACGTCCACTCCGGCACTCTGGTTCCCGTACACGCTGTCCGTGTACATCTGGTAGGTGTACTGGGTCAGGAGCGGGCCGTGCAGCTTCCCTGCCGCGGACACCAGGAACGTGACGAGGGTCAGCAGCGCCATGCCCTTCCTGCCCTCCCTGCTGTCCAAGCCGCTGACGCTGGGGGGCGGGGGCACCTGCACGTGCGGGCTCCCCTCCTCCTCCTCCTCCTCCTCCTCCTTCGCGGGGTTGTGGGGGTGGTGGTGGTGGTGGTGCTGGCCGCTGTGGTGTGATCTGGGGCTGTCCATGCTGGGGATACTGGTTCCTCTGTTGGGGTCGGTGTCGTCTGGGGTGAAAGCGGGCCCCGTGTTCTGATTCTGAGCGGTCCCGTTCTGAGCGGTCCCCGTGTTCTGAGCGGTCTCTGTATTCTGAGCGGTCCCCGTGTTCTGAGCGGTCTCTGTATTCTGAGCGGTCCCCGTGTTCTGAGCGGTCTTTGTATTCTGAGCGGTCCCCGTGTTCTGAGCGGTTCCCAAGCCCTGAAAAGTCTGTGTGTTGAGGTTTCTGGGACAGAACGTTGTCTGGGTGTTGGGGGTTCCTTGTCCGGGGTGCTCAACGTGCTGAGCAGGGTAGGGAGCGGATCGTCGTCGTTGTGACTGTGGGTGTTGGTGTGGGTGTTGGTGTTTCTGCTGGAGGTCGGCATTCTCTCCTTGTACATTTTCCCGGCATGTTGGATTAACATTCCCGAACTCATGTCTCATGTGAGCATCTGAATATCTTCTCGCCAATGAAGAGGGAGAATTCTTCAACAGTGGCTCTTTCTCTGAGACACAGTCGTACTCCATGACAGTAACAGGGTCTACTGTAGATCTACCAATGCCTTAAAATTTCCGTTTCCATGTTTAGATGTAAATCAATTTTTTATGTAAGTGTTTCATACACTCTTGAGGCAGAGCAGTGGCATTACGGTTTTTAAATCAAGTGGATTGTTTCCTTCAAGCCAAGATTTATTTCCGGATGCAGCTAACAAAAATAAATCAATTATAGTTGTAGCATGCATTTAAAGGTTGCTGGAAACCACAGCTCTTGGTGATTCAACACAAAAGGCTCAACACCTGAGTGTTAAAAGCGTTGGACTTTCAATCTGAAGCTCTTGGATTGGAATCACTGTCACAGCGCCTGACTGAAAGTGGATTTTTTTTCTTGATTTCCTAGATCGATAGCTGTACAGATTTGCTCGTGCCTTCGTGTGTAATATGTATGCAGATCAAAAGCGTTTGTTATAAATCCCGTAATCTATGTCAGCGCTCAGTGGTTTATCGAAACAAGAACATACCCTGTATGCACATTCCGAAAACGAAGTATGGATGCCTGGATGGCGGGATAAAAACGAGTCATGCACATAAAAGCCAGTTCCTACATACGAGTGAACATGAGTGTTGTTAACCATGCATGCAGATAATAAGAAGAAGATGAAACACGTTTGTCACCACTCAAACCTCCAAAAAGGGCAGACCGTTGCTTTTTCCAGTTGTAGGATGCAAAGGCGGTTGTATCCTTCAAACGCACAGTTACACAAACACACATGGAGCCAGTTGCATTGCTTGGTTCTAACTTTTTGACAGTTACACGTGACTAAATGCCCTACGTTGACCGAACTACGCCATTGGTCAGTTCCATACTACACACAGTTAGCAGCGGGTTACGATCATACTAGGCTCTTCTGTCTCAGCAAATGCAACTGGCTCTAGAAGAGTGACCAGTCAGCTGAGTGTGCTGGAAACGTATCCTTTTTGTGTGTTTAACTGTTTGTGTTCATGCACAGCTCTGCTTGGAGTGGGGGAAGTCTGCTAAGTGAGACAATGAGACAACTACCGTGTGTATCAGTATCAGCTTCACCTCACAGGTCAGAGAACAAAGTGATAACGATGAAGTGAAATGTTGTACCTCTCTGTCTCTGTCTCTCTGTATTTTTTTGTCTCTCCCAGTCTCTATCTCAGCGTCTCACTCTCTTTGTTCTTATATATCGGCTGAAAAGATATATATATATATAAAACATAAAAAAAACCCCACTGAAGATGCAGACGTAAAATGAATGTTATGAAACTCCATGTACATGCCAATGTGACTGAACTACACGCCGACCTTGTACTATCTATGTATTGTCACAGTTCATACCTATCTCAGAAGGCTTTGCTATTTTCATCAGCGGGTGATGATGCACTGATAAAAACTGAGCCGTCCTGTGGCTGGAGCTTTCTGGTTGCTGATATCAGTTTGTAACGTGTTGGTTGTATTTTATATTTTTGTTATTTTATTTTATTATATTTTATTATTATTTTTTTCTCAAGGCCTGACTAAGCGCGTTGGGTTACGCTGTTGGTCAGGCATCTGCTTGGCAGATGTGGTGCAGCGAATATGGATTTGACCGAACGCAGTGACGCCTCCTAGAGCTACTGATACTGATACGGATGCTGGTCGTAATGTTTTGTGATATTTCCTTGAACTTTGTCACGTATATAGCCTGGATCGTTGGCGATAGATACTGAATGACATAGCGTTAGTGTCGATTTCTATATGTCTGACTAACATGTTTCTTCCCCCCCTCCCCCCCCGCCTACCCCCCCCCCCCCTCAACCCCTCCAACCCCCAGCGCTCTCTCTCTTGAAGATATGGCGTTAATTTCATCCACTTGATGGTTCTTTTCTTCAGTCTTAAATCTTCTCCTTTCTTTCAACCATCACCACCTCCCCCTTCTCCTCCTCCTGCTCCTCCACCACCACCTCCTTCTTCTGTTTTTCCTCGTCTAATTTGTGAGGGCATGCTGAAAACAAAACAAAACAAAACAAAACAAAAACAACGACAACAAACAAACCACGTTTAGCTTATCTTTTGCCCTCAATAAAATGTTGTGTTTAAGTGATGGCGACGAATACACAGGCTATGCAAACAGCACAAATCACCCCCCACCCCCTCCCACCCCTCAGTTCCTTCCCTTCCCTTCTTTTTTTTCTTCTTTTTTCCCCCCTTGCACAGAAGGTTATATTTGTCAAGAAACATGTAATCACATTTCACGTTTGAGTAAACAATATAACAAAATACATTGTTTGATTCCAACAAAAATAATGAAGCAGTACACCGTAGAATCTGCTTCAAGGAAAACACATAAACACTGACCCTCGCTTCACTGAAGTTATATCATTCATCCAACTGCAAGGTTTTTATGTGTTTTTTGTTTTTGTTTTTTGCATCTCCCCAATCCCAACAAACACACACACACACACAATGAGACACACACACACGCATACTCTAACGTACAATCCCTCGGTCAATATACCACAAAAATAGCAACATAATCTCCTTCTGAGACATCGAGGGAACACCGAGAATAATTCAGTTTAATACAGGTTCCTATAATGTACAAACATAATCATGAGGAAGAAAAAAAAAAAAAACAACAACAACAAAACAACAACAACAACAACAACAAAACCAACAACAGTATTATCAAAAAGTCAAAACCTGTTGACTTATTGTAGATATTCTAAGCTAGCCATCTGTCCTATCATTACCTTCCCTTCACTTCGCCCCGACCGCCACACCCCGGGGGGATTCAGGTGGCCAACATCATTTTCTTGTCCGTGTTTGGATAGTGAGATACACGATGCTGGTTAACGTGGATGTGAATGTGGACTTACATGGACCTGTTTCACACGGCGTTTTTGGTCAGGGATTGACAGTAAGGGTCTCCGTCTCTCCGACTCTGTCTCCCTGTCTCCGTCTCTCTTTCCCTGTCTGACGTCATTTCAGTATTTTAAGAGTGACGTCATTTCAGTCTGGAGAGTGACGTCACATTCAGTCTGGAGAGTGACGTCATTTCAGCCTTCAGAGTGACGTCATTTTCAGTCTGGAGAGTGACGTCGTATTCAGTCTGGAGAGTGACAGTGTTCAGTATGGAGAGATACTCTTTTTTTTTTAAAATATGATTTTTATCCTCTTGTAATTCTGGGGCCGTTCTAGTGCGAAGATCAAGGATGGTTATGGCCATAAGAAATCATTACTGCAGAATGACGTCACTGGTTGTGACATCACGTGACGTCGTGGACACTCGCTGTGCTCCTTGTGAGTGAAGGAATCCAGACTAGCTGGAGTGGACCAGGATATTTGTTGACGTGTGTGTGTGTGTGTGTGTGTGTGTGTGTGTGTGTGTGTGTGTGTGTTGTGTAAGTGTGCATGTGCGTCTCTCTCTCTCTCTCTCTCATTCATGTGTAGCATTCATGCTAGGGTTTTGTTGTTGTTTTTCCCTTGGTGTGTGTGTGTGTGTGTGTGTGTGTGTGTGTTAGTGTGTGTGTGCGCGTGTGTGCGTGTGTGTGTTACTCGCTTCCGTTCCGTACAGATGTGAGCGATGTTGTGTCTCTCAGTCTGACGCTGTGTTATACTCGTACATTATACATGTATTAAGTATTCAGTATAACTACATTTATATGCGTACGTGTTTGTGTGTCTCTTAGAACAACGGCAGATGTGTAAGTCGGCCAAAGTGCTAATATCTTCACCGTTGGAAAATAAAGATTCATTCATTCATTCATTCATTCATTCTCTTCCAGCCACTCTACGTTAAAGCGCCAGAGCAGCATAAAAAGCATTATTTTTATTTCAACACAGTGAGTGAAAGCTGAACAACCAATACAATTTCATCATATCCGACGTACCATAAGAACGTTATCATGCACTACACATGCAGACTAAAGGTGTTCAAATAGACAGGGTGCTGTGATTATGTCTGAAATCTCTACAAGAGAAAAAAAAAAATTGCTGCAAACGTTTTACAAATCCATGTCTCTGAACTTGAAGCTAAACGCTCATTATGAATATGTCTAAAATTTCAACAGGAATTCCTAAGCTACTGTTCACGCATCTTTGTCCCAAAACCTAAGCCGAAGGTGAAGTATGTCTAATTTGTTTGACGTAACTTTCAGGAATCTTTGATTGATCTCGGGACTCAGGCCGAGCTAAAAGCATGTCTATATGTCTATACTATTTTCTTTTTACAAGACACGAAACAAAACGAAATTTTATTTTACCAGGTTAATGAGATAAGCAAGTACACAGGCTTTTTTTCCCACCCAGCCCTGTACGTAAAACAACAACAAACAAACCAACCAACCGACCAACCAACAAACAAACAACAACAACAACAAAAAAACAACCACCAAAAAACCCCCCAAAAAACAAAACAAAAACAAAAACACACCAAAAAAAAAAAAAAAAAAAAACCCGTAAAAACCGCACAAAACGCAAATATCAAGCATAATAAAAAATCAAAGTACTAAATCGAGAAATAAAGGGGCTAAAGGAAGATATAATCCATAGACCACCAACAGAATAACATACACACTCACGTACTCGGGAAAAAATGTTACAAAGGGAGAGAGAGAGAGACAGAGAGACAGAGAGAGAGAGAGAGTCAGGCATCATATACTACTCACACACAGACAATACTCGAACATCAGTAAGACAACCAAACACTATCAGAAAAAAAACCAACATGAAAAAACCCACGGTTATTGGCTTGAAGAGAATAAATAAGATAGTGTGATGTGTCGCCTGTGAAGTTAGGTTCTTAAAAAGGAAAGTTTTTTTGGTTGATTTAAATGAGCTGATACTGCTACTTTCTTTTTTACTTAAAAAAAAAAAAAATTCTGGCAAGGAGTTCCAAAGTGTCCCTCCTGAGTATGCCAGACTAGAATAGAATCTCTTAGCTACATTTCACGCAACTTTGGTTCAGAGCTTTAAAATATTGTCCAGTATAATACGTGAAGAATTACTTCAGTAAAGACTAGGTCAGGTCACTTTCATTCAACTTTGTATCGGAACTCAAAGCCAGCTTTCTCATTCAACGTTGTGTTGGAACTTAAAGACAATGTTTTCATTAGAATTTTATATTAGAAGCTATAACAAACAGCCAATTTAAAACATAATGTCTAAAATCTCGACAAGGAAGAATTTCAAAGTACCTTTCTCGCAGCCTCAGTTCAGAACTGAAGCCAAAGCCGAAATATGACATTAACTGCTTATTATTTTTGTTCTCGTTCTTGTTCTTCTTGTTCTTGTTCATCTTGTTCTTGCTCTTTTTGTTCTTGTTCTTCTCCAGCATCATCTTTGTTTCTGTTGTCTTCCTCACTCTCATCGTTATCTTGTGACTCCCCTTTCTCGTCTTTTTCTCGTTTGACGGCACATTTTGTTTCCCAGTAGTAATGGAAAACGGAGGTTTCATTTGTCAAATCCATTGTGAAATTTTCCACGCAGTTATAGACAGCAACAAGGGTGACATCGTTCAAAGGAGCAACAGAGTCAGTCGTCAGAGTGATACTGATGTGAGTACTACGGTTTTCTGGAAGCTCATAGGTGACAGAGTGCAGTCCTTCAGCATAGACCTGAACGTTGTTCTCCACAGAGCCCCACTCCTTGTCTGACAGGATGATGTAGACGTCTCCAGAAGAACTGCTGGAGTTCACTGTCACCGATTCTGCAAATTCTCCTGGTACGCCAAAGACAAAGTTTGGTGAGATAGCTCTGGACACCTTGATGTCACTGTACTCCTTGTTGTTTCTCAAGCCCATGACATGATCTTCCACGTCACACACTTCAATCCCCACCTCTACAAAGGCTTGGCGGAACTTGCTCCCATCCTGACCCAGATCGTAGGCAGACTTCATGACATCACACGCTGCCTGCACGTAATTGGACATGTGATGCCAGTACATCCTGTTGGCGTGTAGGAACACGTGGTACACTTCTCGGATTGGAAGACCATAGTCATGAACCAGGATGTAGAATGCATGATTGTAGACACCACTTCCCAGATGTGGGTCCAGAAAGTCAGTGAAGTTGTCTGCATGAGAGATGGACTTGTTATCTTTTTCTGGGTCATCAAAGTAACGATGGGGTGGAGTATCTCCAACCGAGATCTCAAACCCTACCAACCAGTCAGCTCCTTTCAAGTAGGCCTGTGCTGTCTCCCCAGTCATGTCAGAGAAAGCCTCGTTAACGCTGCCCGACTGCTGAAAGTATAGCAGTTTTGAGTTGTTCTCTGTAATGCCATGGGCGATTTCATGACCCACAACGTTGAGCTCCACAAAAGGATAATAAGTAACACCGTTTCCATCCCCATAGACACACTCCAGCCCATTCCAAAAAGCAGTAGACTCGTTGATACCAAAATGAACAATGAAAGTTATGACCTTTCCTAACGGGGACATACCGTACCAGTCCTCGAACATTCTAGACACCACAGTACCATAAAAGAAAGCATCCAGCAGAGGGGAGTATCCTCCATTTACATAATCGTCAATCTCTTCACAGTTATAAGACGCCACAGGCGTAGCATTACTTTTCTCACTAAAACTGAAGTTGTTGTTCAACACACGAACGTATCTGTTCTCCAAATAGCAAGTACCATTGTCACGTCTCAGGTCCAGACACCTCTGGAACTCACCGTATCGGATTTTCCCGACCTTGAGGTTGCCCCCAACTCCTGTGGCTGTGCAGTCACTGCAGGTGTCAATGGCATCCCAGCTGACAATGATGCTGGAGTTACGAGCGTCAATCAGACACGTGGGACGACGTTGCATTTCATTCTCCAGTGAAACCAGATACTGCACCAGGTAAGCTGGGTACGCCTCACCATCATCTTCGAACAATACCTCTTCTTCCATCTGGAAACCACGAAAGAGAAATAATGCGTCGCGTTTGAATGTTACGGATGGCATTTTTGTTTTGTTTTCCATTAAAAGTCTAAATCAAGTGAAAGTTTAAAGTTGGATTTGACAGCAGATGTCGATCTTTGGATACAACTCTTTCCAATTTTAACTCGTGGAATGGAAAAAGTGTCAATTTTTCTGCCTGCAAGAGAAACGAGTTTGATGGGGATTAGGGGGTTATAGTGCACCTTTCTTTCAATGCATATCTAAACCTTAACAAGTAGTATGTAAAGTTTCTTGTGTGCGCTTTGTGTCTTAGGCGTGTGATGTATGTGTATCGTGAATTAAAAGAGACAATTTTGTATTGTCTTGTATTTATTTTTTGTTACAACATATTTTTCTGTGCGAAAATCGGGCTGTTCTCAATGGGAGAGTGCGTCGTCACAGTCCAGTCCGCCCTTTTTTTTCCTTCTGTCTGAAAATGAATTTATTTCATTATCAATGCGGAATTTTCCACATAATTCTGCTGGGGACAACCCCTTTACTGCCGTGGGTTCTAGCATGTGGCTTAAAGCAACTGAAAATAAAAACAACGAAAGATGGAACAGCTCGGAGCTGATCGAGAAAATGAATGTAGTATATTGACTTACACTGACATTTGGAGTTTTCGTCCGTGAGTGCATGTGATTTACATAGTGGATCGACGGGCGCAATAGCCGAGTGGTTAAAGCGTTGGACTTTCAACCTGAGGGTCCCGGGTTCGAATCTCGGTAACGGCGCCTGGTGGGTAAAGGGTGAGGACTTTTCCGATCTCCTAGTTCAACATATGTACAGACCTGCTAGTGTCTGAATCCCCTTCGTGTGTATACGCAAGCAGAAGATCAAATACGCACGTTAAAGATCCTGCAATCTATGTCAGCGTTCGGTGTGTTATGGTAACAAGAACATACCCAGCATGTACACCCCCGAGAACGGAGCCAACGAAGAAAGAAGAAGAAGAAGATATAGAGGATCTTTTGATAAGTGAATTTCTCCATTTTATCGTTTTATTTCCCCATCCACTGACAGCATCGAGAAATGACTGGATTTTGTTTTGCTTTGGGAGCGCCTGCTCTGGAATCCACCTGTATATTCTGGTGAGAGGCATGCAGTAATATATAACACCTGAAATATATTTTGTAGAGACAATAATTGTTGAACCCTTCTCTTCTTCT
>NC_134896.1:47270548-47278048 GCF_041734735.1 Babylonia areolata
TCTCTTAGTCCCCGCCCCCTTAAACGTTACGAACTAGGACAGACGTTGCAATAGAACGAATAATAGTAATAAAATTTTAGAAAAAACCCGAACAAACCCAGAAGATCTTGTCAATGATTGTTTCATTCTTCCTGAAGGAAGAGACGCCCCATGTAATTCATCAATACAGAGTGAACACAGAACAACGTTCACAAAGGCCCCAAACAATTTGTCTGTTTTTGCATGGGGACCGACACCAATAGGATGCATTGGCCAAAAGTTGAATAAATGAAGAAGGAGGCTTTGTGTTGCGCACGGCTCACTGAGAAGTTTTCAAAGAGAGCCCGCTCCAAATTCAACACACAGTCCACTTCAGTGATTATATGAATAAACAATGAGCACAGGGGAGCAAATGTAAAGAGTGGTAACTCTCTCCATTCACAATGTACAAAAAGAGTGGTAACTCTCTCATTCACAATGTACAAAAAGAGTGGTAACTCTCTCCATTCACAATGTACAAAAAGAGTGGTAACTCTCTCCTTCACAATGTACAAAAAGAGTGGTAACTCTCTCCATTCACAATGTACAAAACTCTCTCATTCACAATGTACAAAACTCTCTCCTTCACATGTACAAAAAGAGTGGTAACTCTCTCCTTCACAAAATACAAAAAAGAGTGGTAACTCTCTCATTCACACTGTACAAAAAGAGTGATAACTCTCTCCATTCACACTGTACAAAAAGAGTGGTAACTCTCTCATTCACAAATACAAAAAATGGTAACTCTCTCTGTTCACAATGTACAAAAAGAGTGGTAACTCTCTCCATTCACAATGTACAAAAAGAGTGGTAACTCTCTCATTCACACTGTACAAAAAGAGTGGTAACTCTGTCATTCACAATGTACAAAAAGAGTGGTAACTCTCTCCATTCACAATGTACAAAAAGAGTGGTAACTCTCTCATTCACACTGTACAAAAAGAGTGGTAACTCTCTCCATTCACAATGTACAAAAAGAGTGGTAACTCTCTCCATTCACAATGTACAAAAAGAGTGGTAACTCTCTCCATTCACAATGTACAAAAAGAGTGGTAATACTCTCCATTCACAATGTACAAAAAGAGCGGTAACTCTCTCCATTCACAATGTACAAAAAGAGCGATAACTCTCTCCATTCACAATGTACAAAAAGAGTGGTAACTCTCTCCATTCACAATGTACAAAAAGAGCGGTAACTCTCTCCATTCACAATGTACACAAAGAGCGATAACTCTCTCCATTCACAAGGTACACAACTTCAAGTGAATGCTGCTTCTGCTACCGATTCGGCTAGCACACAGGCAAACGAAAGGTTACATTGGAACAAACCCAGACACTTCCTCAAAGAAGGAAGCGCCGGGCCTGTTCGTATTCCAATCATTCCACATGTTCACACAGCAGCAACTGACAGAAGAAATGTTGAAACACAAATAAGCTTATATTTAAGACTGGCATAGCCTTTTAGTTCTGTGACTACTTTAGCTTTAATTTACTTTTACCTTTACTCTCTCTCTCTCTCTCTCTCTCTCTCTCTCTCTCTCTCTCTCTTTCTCTCTCTCTCTCTCTCTCTCTGTGTGTGTGTGTGTGTTCATCAGTCAAACATACGTTACAGATGAAAACAAACCCATATGTAAAAACAAAAAACAAAACGAGACTTCTTTAGAAAAAGAAGAAGAAAAAGAAAGAAAATGTCCATCTGAACTCTGAAGAATGTTTCTGAGAAACTGTTTTTTAAGAATAAGAAAGATCAGTGCGCTCTTATACCACTGATTGTACACATTTGTAAACAGCATCCGGCACACGGTGTCTCTCTGACAGAAAAGAGAGTGAAAGAGAGAATCCAAAACTAATACAAAGGATTCGTCTTTCCCCGAACAAGATTTAATACTTTCTCTGTCTGTCTGTCTGTCTCTCTCTGTGCGCCCCACGCCTCTCTTTTCCTCTGAATAAAAATCGGTCAGACAACACCAGAAAAGAGTTATGCCGAAGAGACAGCATTGTCTGAACAATGAAGAATTAAAACAAACAAACAAACAAGCCCCTCCCCCCCACACACACACCCCAAAAAGAAAGAAAAAACCCAACCAACCAACCAAACAAAAAAATAAACCAGCAAAAAACAAAACAAAACAACAACAACAACAAAAAGAGAGAATAAAAAAAACACCCCAAAAACAAAAAAAATCAACAACAAAAAAACCGGTTGGAAATGTATCACGCGATTGTCTCTACCAAGATTCTGACAGCAGCTTTCATACACTGGCCTTTTTACCGTGAAAGATTTTTTTCCCCTTCAAACTTTTGTTCATCTCATCACATCAGCGATGAGTTAGAGACTGCATTCACGATGGAGAATGACTTTCACAACGGCTTCCCACAGAACAAGGTTGTCCAACCCATCAAGCCCTATATTTTTGAAAATGGCTGTTGAAATCCTTAAAACAACAACGACATAAGTCAAACAGTTTGCGGACGATACAGCTTTTTAATCAACCCTTTTCAAGGTCAAGGTGAAGACATTTTCATCATAATGTTGATAGTAGTGCAATGTTTTAACAAGTAGTAGGCATTATACTTGGTATCAGGATATAGGTGATGACATTTTGTGTCAAGCGACACAATGGAAGAATAGACACCATGGCTTCAACCAAACTACCATTCTTTCCATCTTGGCATCGTGTGGAGTGATGGCCTAGAGGTAACGCGTCCGCATTGGAAGCGAGAGAATCTGAGCGCACTGGTTCGAATCACGGCTCAGCTACCGATATGTTCTCCCCCTCCACTAGACCTTGAGTGGTGGTCTGGACGTTAGTCATTCGGATGAGACGATAAACCGAGGTCCCGTATGCAGCATGCACTTATCGCACGTAAAAGAACCCACGGCAACAAAAGGGTTGTTCCTGGCAAAATTCTGTAGAAAAATCCACTGCGATAGAAAAAACAAATAAAACTGCACGCAGGAAAAAATATAAAATAAAAATAGGTGGTGCTGTAGTGTAGCGACGCGCTCTCCCTGGGGAGAGCAGCCCGAATTTCACACAGAAATCTGTTGTGATAAAAAGAGAAATGCAAATCCAAATCTTCTGTCTCCCCCCCCCCCCACCCCCCCCCACCCCCAACTCCATTTTCGTAGATAATTGAAATTGTGTCTTGTACTGTGGTTTCAGTAGTTCTTTGTGGTATGGTTGGTT
Organism: Babylonia areolata; assembly: GCF_041734735.1. Lineage (NCBI taxonomy): Eukaryota > Metazoa > Mollusca > Gastropoda > Neogastropoda > Buccinidae > Babylonia > Babylonia areolata. Next base: position 47,273,758 of record NC_134896.1, read on the forward strand.
ATTATTTTTTTATTTTATTATTATTATTATTATTTTTTATTAATCATTCTTGTTCCTGTTTCTGATTGTTCTCTTCATACTTCCCCTTCTATTCCTCCTCACCCCCCCCCCGGCCCCCACGCCCCCTTTCCCTCCTCCTCCTCCACCACCACCTCCTCCTCTACCTTCTTCTTCTTCTATTTCTATTTCATCTTCTTCTTAGTTATTCTTCTCATCGTTTTATCATTCTATCTTATTTCATTCTGTTTATTTATTTATTTTGTGTCGTTAAGACAAGTTCAGTGCCAGAGAATTTTGTAAAAAAAAAAAAAAGAAAAAAAGTGCTCTCCCCTTGCCAGGGGATTTTGAGGAATCGGGGGTAATAAATCACAAAAAATTCTAGCACAAAAGCTATGGGCGATACAAAATGAAAGTAAACGTTTTTGTGAAGGGAAATGAGTGTAGATTCTGCTTCTGGGCTTTTAGTTTCCTAATTAGGTTGATTGTAGGTAACTGTTCAGGCATATAAAGTCAGGATAATGATTTTTGTGCAACATAAAAGTCTATTTCCACCTCCACATAATGACAGCTATAAAGAAAAAAACCCAAAATACAGCTAGAAATAGCATGCCTATTGTCAGATTATTATATACCTGTAGAAATAATTAAAAGAGGCTATTAGTTTATGAAAACAAACCACAGCTCATGCATGCATGTAAGTAAATCAGTGCCCCAACAATGACACTACAACACAATACACTACACTACACTACAACACAATCCAACACATTACAATACAATACAGTACAATTCAATACACTACAACACAATATACTACACTACACTACAATACAACACAACACAACACAATGCAACGCAATACAATACAACACTGCGTCATATTAGGCTTAAATAACATCAACTAAACATCTTCACGGCCGGCTCCATGAATGCGAATGGTTTATTCATCAGGCCACGCCCCTCCCCCCCCCCCCCCCCTAATTAAGGGGTAAGTGAACAAACACTATTACAAAACATTCAAGAACAAAATCAAATTTCAACAAAATAATGGTTGAAATGAGAAACAATAGTTCATGACACACACTAAGAGGTTACAATTTCGTTAAAATTGAATGCTTTTTATATAAGAAACATGATGGATTAAGTACGTATTATTGTCTTGGGCTCCATGGACAACTTACTTCGTTATTTTTCGTCTGAGACGATAGTTCACTTTAGGAAGGAAGTAAATGTATGTTTATAATCTGATTTTATATCTTAATCTTTGAACGGCAATTGAGCGTAACTTGACCTCTTTTTGTGTGTGTATGTTCTAACTTGGAGTTTGAACTATATCTGCTTTCTCCCAGACTGGTTTGGTTTGCTGGTGGATTTTCAACCCTTGAATGGTCACATCTGGACTGCAATGGTTTGGTGTGGTTTTGACAAAGACCTCAAGCGTGCCCCAGTTCCTTGTGGGCCTCCCATGACCGATAAAACAAAACTAAAACAAACAAACACACACACACACACACACACACACACACGCACACACACACACACACACACACACACACACACACACACACACACACACACACACACACACACACACACACACACACCACATAAAAAAAAACAAAAACAAAAACAAAAACATCCATGGGGACTTACAGTCAGCAGCTTTTTTTTTTTCCTGAAGAAGAGCCTGTGGCTCGATACGTCGCCTCCTTTATCCCACGTAAGTCGACCTTTACCAAGATTCTTTTAGTCTACCTCTGACTGTTTCACATCGACATCGGGCTAGACTCATCCCGTTCATCTGCCCCGCAACCCCCCCTCTCCCACTCGCCCCCCACCGCCCCCCAATACCTACACTAATACCTACAGCACTTATATACAGACGGCGTGTGACTATGACTGGAACGAATCCTCACGCCAAGGGAGTTAAGCCGTCACGTGTGAGATAAACTGATCTGATCTCCCCTGCTTTAATGGAGTCCTTTACTGCGGATGTCAGCTGACGGGTGTTTCCAAGATCCTGATCGGTCTGTCTCGGGGGGGATAGGAGGGTGATCGGCATTATCCTGGCTTACCTCTGCACGTGTTCTTGCCGCCTGTCCGCTACCGATTCAGACAGGCCACGCTGATTCTACGGTTGTATTGGTGTATCTATTCATACGTACATACATACATACAAACATACGAGGGTCATTCAATAAATAAGGTGAATTTTTCGGTATAAGGACTTCTAATACAGATAGAAGCTTACTTTAAAAAAAAAAATTGTTTTACTTCTTTTTCACATGGATTTAATTTGTTTTGCAGATTAAAAAAAAACTTTGAGAGTTTTGGCGATTAACAAAGATGGCCGACCAAGAAGCATGCTCCAGGATTGAACAGCGGTCAGTTATCAAGTTTTTGGTTGCTGAAGGGTGCAAACCAGTTAAAATTCATAGGAGAATGTCAACTGTGTATGGTGCCACATGTTTCAGCCGAAAAAATGTCTACAAGTGGGCTAAATTGTTTAAAGAAGGACGGAGCAGTGTTGAGGATGAAGACAGGCCTGGAAGGCCTACAGAAGTGAGGTCTCCTGAGGTGATCGAATCAGTCAATGACCTCATTCAGTCTGACAGAAGGGTGACAGTGGATGACATTGCAAGGACTTTGAGCTTATCTGTTGGGACAGCACACAAAATTGTCCATGATGACCTTGGCTACTCGACAACGCAAGGCCTCACACAGCAGCCCGAACGGTGCAGACCATCAACGAGCTGGGCTGGGAACTGCTCCCTCATCCCCCTTACAGCCCAGACCTTGCCCCTTCAGACTTTCACCTGTTTGGTCCCTTGAAAGCGTTCACAATAGGCACGAAGTTTGAAAGTGACGATGTAGTCAAAAGTGTTGTGAGCGACTGGCTGAGACATCAGTCCAAAGATTTTTACGCTGAGGGAATACGGAGGCTTGTGCACAGATGGGAAAAGTGTGTGACAGTGCTGGGAGACTACGTTGAAAAATTTAAAAAAAAAGTAAGCTTCTATCTGTATTAGAAGTCCTTATACCGAAAAATTCACCTTATTTATTGAATGACCCTCGTACATAGTGGAGTGGAGTGATGGCCTAGAGGTAACGCGTCCGCCTAGGAAGCGAGAGAATCTGAGCGCTCTGGTTCGAATCACAGCTCAGCCGCCGATATTTTCTCCCCCTCCACTATGCACTAGACCTTGAGTGGTGGTCTGGACGCTAGTCATTCTGATGAGACGATAAACCGACGTCCTCTGTGTAGCATGCACTTAGCGCACGTAAAAGAAGCCACGGCAACAAAAGGGTTGTTCCTGGCAAAATTCTGTAGAAAAATCTACTTCGATAGGAAAAACAAATAAAACTGCACGCAGGAAAACAAAACAAAAAACAAAACAAAAAAAAAAAAACAAAAAAAAAACAAAAACAAAGAAGAAAAACAAAACAAAACAAACAAAAAACAAAACAAAGGGTGGCGCTGCAGTGTAGCGACGCGCTCTCCCTGGGGAGAGCAGCCCGAATTTCAAACAGAGAAATCTGTTGTGATAAAAAAAAACAACAACAAGAAATACAAATATGTATGTATTTTCCTCATTATTTAATCTGGAACGTGGGGTCGACACCACACAGAAGAAATAAAGAATAGAAACAGCAATGATACTGAAAAAAATATGATACTGATCTACTACCATCAACAAGAAACAACAACGATAGTACTAGTAGTAGTAGCAGTAGCAGCAGCAGCAGCAGCAGCAACAGTAGTTCACACAGTACTTCATGAGGGGGCACAGTGTTCACACTGTACTTCATGAGGGGGCACACTGTTTACGCTGTACTTCATGACGGGGGCACAGTGTTCACACAGTACTTCATGAGGGGGGCACAGTGTTCACACTGTACTTCATGAGGGGGCACAGTGTTCACACTGTACTTCATAAGGGGGCACACTGTTCACACTGTACTTCATGAGGGGGCACACTGTTCACACAGTACTTCATGAGGGGGCACACTGTTCACACAGTACTTCATGAGGGGCACACTGTTCACACTGTACTTCATGAGGGGGGCACACTGTTCACACAGTACTTCATGAGGGGGGCACAGTGTTTACACTGTACTTCATGAGGGGGCACACTGTTCACACTGTACTTCATGAGGGGGCACACTGTTCACACTGTACTTCATGAGGGGGCACACTATTTACATTATATTTCATGAGGGGGCACATTGTTACACATTATACTTCATGAGGGGGCACACTGTTCACACTGTACCTCATGAGGGGGGCACA
>NC_134896.1:47290548-47303048 GCF_041734735.1 Babylonia areolata
AGATGTCTCTGTGTGAAATTCGGGCTGCTCTCCCCAGGGAGAGCGCGTCGCTACACTACAGCACCACCCATTTTTTTTTTGGTATTTTTTTTCCCTGCGTGCAGTTTTATTTGTTTTTCCTATGGAAGTGGATTTTTCTACAGAATTTTTGCCAGGAACAACCGTTTTGTTGCCGAGGGTTCTTTTACGTGCGCTATGTGCATGCATGCTGCACTCGGGACCTCGGTTTATCGTCTCATCTGAATGACTAGCGTTTAGTGGATGGGGGAGAATATATCGGCGGCTGAGCCGTGTCTCGAACCAGCGCGTTCAGTTTCTCCCGCTTCCTTGGCGGACGCGTTACCTTCTTCTTCTTTTCTGTCGCACTTGTCACAGAGTCAGGCTGGCCTGCGAGACAAATGTCGTCGTGGCTTCCAGGTCTTGTCTGCAGCCGTAGAGCTTGGTGCGTAGTGGGGTCGCTTCTGGCCACACGGTGTCTCTCAGTCCCTGGTGGAGGGGACAAGTCTGCAGAACATGTTCTGGTGTTTGGTCTTCAAGACCACAGGGACAGGTCGGTGATGGTGCCAGCTTCAGCTTCTTGAACATGTGCGCGTTGAGGCGGCAGTGTCCTGTGCGTAAGCGCATAATTGCTACCTGCTGCCAGCGTTCAAGCTCGTGATATGCATCCCTTGTGGCTTGTGGTCGCAGTGCTGCCTTCACAAGGGTCTTCTTTTCAGCGAAGCTAACACTGTTGTTTGGTTGTCTTTCTTTCGCTCCGAGTTTGGCGAGCTGGTCCGCAATTTCGTTGCCTGGAATTCCGCAGTGGGCTGGAACCCATTGCAGGACTGCTCGTCGTTGCTGGGCAACTTCTTGTAGTTTCTCCTTGAGACGAGGAAGTTTATCTCCTGCAAGGGCTTCCAGGACAGACAACGCATCTGTCAGAAAGACAACTTGTGGGCATTCGCTCTCCGAGTCGTGAACCATTGGGACGCGTTACCTCTAGGCCATCACTCCACATGCATCGGTCTGAATGACTGTGTCTGTGTTTGTCTGTCTGTTGCTGTTGCTGTTGCTTTTTTCATATCCCCTTCTACTGCCCTCTCTGTTCCACTTTCTGTCTGTCTCTGTCTCTGTTTGTCTGTCTGTCTGTGTTTGTCTCTCTCTCTGTCTCTGTATCTGTCTGTATGAGTATGTCTTTGTCTTTATCTGTCTCTGTTGTTTTTGGTTTTGTTTTATCTCCCCTTCCACTGCCCTCTCTGTTCCACTTCCTGTCTGTTTCTTTGTCTCTGTCTGTTTCTTTGTCTCTGTCTGTTTCTTTGTCTCTGTGTCTGTCTCTGTCTGTATGACTGTGTCTTTGTCTTTAACTGTCTCTCTGTTGTTTGTGGCTTTGTTTTTTATCTCCCCTTCCACTGCCCTCTCTGTTCCACTCTCTGTCTGTTTCTTTGTCTCTGTGTCTGTCTCTGTCTGTATGACTGTGTCTTTGTCTTTCCACTGCCCTCTCTGTTCCACTCTCTGTCTGTTTCTTTGTCTCTGTGTCTGTCTCTGTCTGTATGACTGTGTCTTTGTCTTTGTCTGTCTCTGGCTTTGTTTTTTATCTCCCCTTCCACTGCCCTCTCTGTTCCACTTTCTGTCTGTTTCTTTGTCTCTGTCTGTTTCTTTGTCTGTGTCTGTCTCTGTCTCTGTATGACTGTGTCTTTGTCTTTATCTGTCTCTCTGTTGTTTGTGGTTTTGTTTTATCTCCCTTTCCACTGCCCTCTCTGTTCCACTCTCTGTCTGTATGACTGTGTCTTTGTCTCTGTCTGTCTCTCTGTTATTGTTGTTTTTTAATCTCCTCTTCCACTGCCCTCTCTGTTCCACTCTCTGTCTGTATGACTGTGTCGTCTCTGTCTGTCTCTCTGTTATTGTTGTTTTTTAATCTCCTCTTCCACTGCCCTCTCTGTTCCACTTTCTGTCTGTCTCTGTTTGTCTCTCGATGTCTGTCTGTCTCTATGACTGTGTCTTTTGTCTTTGTCTGTCTCTCTGTTTTTTTGTTTTTTTTTAATCTCCTCTTCCACTGCCCTCTCTGTTCCACTTTCTGTCTGTCTCTGTTTGTCTCTCGATGTCTGTCTGTCTCTATGACTGTGTCTTTTGTCTTTGTCTGTCTCTCTGTTGTTTAAAAAAAAAAAATTCCTCTTCCACTGCCCTCTCTGTTTCACTTTCTGTCTGTCTCTGTCCTTCTCTCTCTCTTTCCCGGCTTCTCTTATATTTCTCTCACCCCTCTGTGGAATCTGCTTTCTTTTCTTTGTTTCTGTCTTTCTTCGTGTTTTAGATATTTGACTAATATTGCCATACATAGTGAGAAAATATTGATCTGGAAATGCATCGTTATTAATGTTTATTCTACTTTCTCTCTTTTTTTCTCTTTTTCTTCCCACTGTGTGTGTGTGCGCGCACGCGTGTGTACTTTGTCTGTCTGCCCGCCCCCCCTCTCTCTCTCTCTCTCAGTTGCAAACACTTTTCGTATTTATGTTAATGACTATGCTACCTCTTCCAACAATGCAGCTTTAAAAAAAAATCAGCCTTACATATCCTGGTAGTGTACTTCTATGCTCGAAAGTCTGTCTCTGTCTGTCTGTTTGTCTCTGTCTGTCTGTCTGTGTGTGTCACACACACACACTCTCTCTCTGTCTGTCTGTCTCACTCACTCAAACACAATATACGAGTGTGCATATGTAGTTGTGTTTATGAGTGTACATGCATTTTTGACTCACTTGTGTAAACAAAGTGAATCTATGTTTTAACCCGGTGTTCGGTTGTCTCTCTGTGTGTGTGTGTGTGTGTGTGTGTGTGTGTGTGTGTGTGTGGTAAACTTTAACATTGACATTTTCTCTGCAAATACTTTGTCAGTCGACACCACATTAGGCATAAAAATAGGAAAAATTCAGTTCTTTCCAGTCATCTTGTTTAAAACAATATTGCACCTTGGGATGGGCACAAAAAAATAAAAAAATGAAGCCTAATTATATGCAAACTGCATTTACTGTTGTATTCATATTTTTTGTATTCTCTAAACTTGGCACTTTGATCTGATATTCGACCCAACAACAAGAGCAGTCATTATTATCATTTTTTGTTCAAACAGGAACTTCTTTTGCTAAGCATGGAAGTTTTATTTATTTTGCAAACGCTTTGGTGCAGAGTGTAAAAAAGGGAAATTACTCTAATTAATGCCAGGGGACTTAATATGCTTTAACCTGATCTTTCTCATCTTAAACATTACATTTTGAAATAAGAGAGGCAAGGCCTTGAAGACTCACTTGTGATGGATTAAAAAAAAATCCAAGCTTTTTATGTATTGAGTATAATTTCAAAATGTAATGTTTAAGATGAGAAAGATCAGTTTAAAGCAAACTAAGTCCCCCAGCAGAGTAATTTCCCTTGTTTTTACACTCTGCACCAAAACGTTTGCAATAAACAAACTTCCATGCTTAGCAAAAGAAATTTCTGTTTGAACAAAAAATGATAATAGTGACAGATCTTTTGTTGGGTCGAATATCAGATCAAAGTACCAAGTTTACAGAATATAAAAAAATATAAATATAACAGTAAATGCATTATACTCAATACATAAAAAGCTTGGATTTTTTTTTAAAGTGTATCACAAGTGAATCTTGAAGGCCTTGCCTCTCTTGTTGTTGTTGTTGTGCTTTCGCTTTTTCGTCGCGCGTGCAAGCATTCCGATTGAACAGAAGTGCATGGTTGTGTATATATCTGAGTGTGCCGAATTCCTTGTGTATGCCTCAGTATTTCTGTGAATATTTTGATTTCGTCTTTTTTTTTCTCCTTCTTGGAGTGTTTTGAAAAAAAAAAGAAGAGCTTATTCCACATTTCAAACAAAACACTAGTTCTCTCCCTTTCTCTGTGACCATGTTCCTGTTTGTCCACCTGTCTGTATATCCGTCTGTTTGCCTACATGTGTGTCTGTATCTGTCTGTCTGTCACTTTCTTGTCTTGAGTGTTTAATGATACCATTGAGAGGATACGAATGAGGCCAACATGAAGAATCTATAAAAAATCATCGTGTCTCTCTCACTTGTTACGTCTGTCCCCCTTCTTCCATCACCCATCTGTCTGTCTGTCATTCCTCCGTGCCTTCATTCTCTCTCTGTGTGTCTCTCTCTCTCTCTGTCTCTCTCTCTCTCTATCCCTCTGTCTCCCTCTCCCCTTCTCTCTCTCCCTCTCTCCCCCTCCCCCCTCTCTCTCCCTCCCCCTCTCTCTCTCACTCTCCTCTCTCTCTCCTTTATATATCTCTCTCTATCCCCCTCTCTCTCTTCCCCCCCTTCTCTCTCTCTCTCTTGTGTTTTCGAGTGCATGTGTATGATGCATGTGTGTGCACACATGTGTGTGTTTGATGATTTTCATGTGGCAATTGTATGATTTTCTGGATGTTTCCGTGATTGTATTCTTGGATTCATCTGTCTGGGTATCTATTTTCATCTAATTAATTTGTTCTATTTTATTTCATTTATTGACACTTATTTCATTTAGTATACTGTGCGTATCTATGCGTTTGCGTGTGTCAGTGCATGGTGTAAATAAGTTTTCAGCTTATCCATTCTACCCTCAATAAAACATTTGTCATCTATCATTTCTCTCTGTCTCTCTCTCTGTGTGTCTCTCTCTCTGTGTGTCTCTCTCTGTCTGTCTGTCTCTCTCTGTCTCTCTCTGTCTCTCTCTCTGTCTCTCTCTCTCTCTGCCTCTCTCTCTCTCTGTCTCTCTCTGTCTCTGTCTCTCTCTGTTTCTCTTCCACCTCCACTCTCACTTCCCTTCTCCCTCAACATGTGTGTGTGTGTGTGTGTGTGTGTGTGTGTGTGTTTGCAGGCGGTCGTGCGCGCGCGTGCGTGCGTGCGTGCGTGTGTGTGTGTGTGTGTGTGTGTGTGTGTGTGTGTGTGTTTGCGGGCGGTCGTGCGCGCGCGCGCGCGTGTGTGTGTGTGTGTTTGCGGGCGGTCGTGCGCGTGCGTGCGTGCGTGTGTGTGTGTGTGTGTGTGTGTGTATGTGTGTGTGTGTGTGTGTGTGTTTGCGTGCGTGCGTGCGTGCGTGCGTGCGTGTGTGTGTGTGTGTGTGTGTGTGTGTTTGCGGGCGGTCGTGCGCGTGCGTGCGTGCGCGCGCGCGCGCGCGCGCGCGCGCGTGTGTGTGTGTGTGTGTGTGTGTGTGTGTGTGTGTGTGTGTGTGCATGTGTCTGTGTGTGTGTGTGCATTGCACGACTCTGTGTGTATGTGTGTGTGTGTGTGCGTGCGTGCGTGCGTGCGTGTGTGTGTGCGTGCGTGCGTGCGTGCGTGTGTGTGTGTGTGTGTGTGTGTGTGTGTGTGTGAAACAACGAGGGAATCAAGTCTGGTAATCTGCCAGCGAACAAGAGTTTCAAATGGATTCCAGACTCCAGGGAATTGTGCCGGCATTAGGCGTCACCCAGGTTTGTCCCTGGCACAACTGGCCGCGCTGGATTGCCAACCGCACGAGACAAGCGGTGTAACAGCTCAAAATTACATCCCTGCTGAGTTTTAACCGGGGGTTATTTTTGGCTGGCCTGGAATGATCCCCGGAGTCATCTTGGGCTACTTAAGATCGGCCGCTGCCCCCCCCCCCCCCCCCCTTTGTTCAGAAGTTATTTGTATTTGTATTTCATTTTGTCACATGTGCTAGCATCCCCGCTTGGGAATGAGGGTCTCTCTGCAGCAGTAATTGTTGGATGATGAAAAAAAAAAAAAAAAAAAAAAAAAAAAAAAAAAAAAATCGCGTATTATCACCTCACTTTCACTTTGTATTTGTATTTTGTATTTTTTTTTTGTCACAACAGATTTCTCTGTGTGAAATTCGGGCTGCTCTCTCCAGGGAGAGCGCGTCGCTACACTGCAGCGCCATCCATTAAAAAAAAAAAAATTTCCTGCGTGCAGTTTTATCTATTCCTATCGAAGTGGGTTTTTCTACAGAATTTTGCCAGGAACAACCCTTTTGTTGCCGTGGGTTCTTTTACGTGCGCTAAGTGCATGCTGCATACGGGACCTCGGTTTATCGTCTCATCCGAATGACTAGCGTGCAGACCACCACTCAAGGTCTAGTGGAGGGGGGGGAGAAAATATCGGCGGCTGAGCCGTGATCCGAACCAGCGCGCTCAGATTCTCTCGCTTCCTAGTCGGACGCGTTACCTCTAGGCCATCACTCCACCCGCTCTCAACGGGTTTGATGAAGCAGTTGACAAAGGAAGGGATGTCGTTCTGGGCTAGCCTTTAGTAACCACCCTCCACTCGTGATTATAACTTCATGGAAGCAACAGCGTGGATAGCCTGTACTGATTCTAACTGTGTCGAATTTACACCTGCTTTTTGCCTGTATTTATTCTGCATCGAATTGAGGCCTGGTTTTAGCCCGTGCAAATCCTAAGTGTGTCAAATGTACCAAAGGTTTTAGCCTGTATTGATTCTAACTGTGTCAAATGTACCCCTGGTTTTGGCCTGTACTGATTCTGTGTCATACTTACCACAGATGCTAGCCTGTACTGATTCTAACTGTGTCAAATTTACCCCTGGTTTTAGCCTGTACTGATTATAACTGTGTCAAATGTACCCAAAGTTTTAGCCTGTATTGATTCCAACTGTGTCAAATGTACCACTGGTTTTAGCCTGTATTGATTCTGTGTCGAATTTACCCCTGACCTTCGCCTGTATCAGTTCTAACTGTGTCAAATGTACCCCTGATTTAGCCTGTATTGATTCTGTGTCCAATTTACCACTGGTTTTAACTGTATTGATTCTAACCGTGTCGAATGTACCACTGTTTTTTTTGGCCTGTACTGGTTCTCACTGTGTCATATTTACCACAGATGATAGCCTGTACTGATTATAACTGTGTCAAATTTACCCTTGGTTTTGCCTGTATTGATTGTAACTGTGTCAAATTTACTACAGATGTTAGCCTGTACTGATTATAACTGTGTCAAATTCACACCTGGATTTGCCTGTATTGATTGTAACTGTGTCATATTTACCACAGATGTTAGCCTGTACTGATTATAACTGTGTCAAATTTACCCCTGTTTTAGCCTGTATTGATTCTGTGTCCAATTTACCACTGGTTTTAACTGTATTGATTCTAACCGTGTCGAACGTACCACTGTTTTTTTGGCCTGTACTGGTTCTCACTGTGTCATATTTACCACAGATGATAGCCTGTACTGATTATAACTGTGCCAAATTCACACCTGTTTTAGCCTGTATTGATTGTAACTGTGTCATATTTACCACAGATGTTAGCATGTACTGATTATAACTGTGTCAAATTTACCACAGATGTTAGCATGTACTGATTATAACTGTGTCATATTTACCACAGATGTTAGCATGTACTGATTATAACTGTGTCAAATTTACCTCTGGGTTTGCCTGTATTGATTGTAACAACTGCCATATTTACCACAGATGTTAGCCTGTACTGATTATAACTGTGTCAAATTCACACCTGGATTTGCCTGTATTGATTGTAACTGTGTCATATTTACCACAGATGTTAGCCTGTACTGATTATAACTGTGTCAAATGTACCTCTGGTTTTGCCTGTATTGATTATAACTGTGCCATATTTACCACAGATGATAGCCTGTACTGATTATAACTGTGTCAAATTTACCTCTGGTTTTGCCTGTATTGATTGTAACTGTGTCAAATTTACTACAGATGTTAGCCTGTACTGATTATAACTGTGTCAAATTCACACCTGGATTTGCCTGTATTGATTGTAACTGTGTCAAATTTACCACAGATGTTAGCCTGTACTGATTATAACTGTGTCAAATTTACCCCTGTTTTAGCCTGTATTGATTCTGTGTCCAATTTACCACTGGTTTTAACTGTATTGATTCTAACCGTGTCGAATGTACCACTGTTTTTTTTGGCCTGTACTGGTTCTCACTGTGTCATATTTACCACAGATGATAGCCTGTACTGATTATAACTGTGTCAAATTAACACCTGGATTTGCCTGTATTGATTGTAACTGTGTCATATTTACCACAGATGTTAGCATGTACTGATTATAACTGTGTCAAATTTACCACAGATGTTAGCATGTACTGATTATAACTGTGTCAAATTTACCTCTGGTTTTGCCTGTATTGATTGTAACAACTGCCATATTTACCACAGATGTTAGCCTGTACTGATTATAACTGTGTCAAATTTACCTCTGGTTTTGCCTGTATTGATTGTAACAACTGCCATATTTACCACAGATGTTAGCCTGTACTGATTATAACTGTGTCAAATTTACCTCTGGTTTTGCCTGTATTGATTGTAACTGTGTCATATTTACCACAGATGTTAGCCTGTACTGATTATAACTGTGTCAAATTTACCTCTGGTTTTGCCTGTATTGATTGTAACAACTGCCATATTTACCACAGATGTTAGCCTGTACTGATTATAACTGTGTCAAATGTACCCCTGGTTTTGACTGTATTGATTGTAACTGTGTCATATTTACCACAGATGATAGCCTGTACTGATTATAACTGTGTCAAATTTACCCCTTGTTTTGCCTGTATTGATTGTAACAACTGCCATATTTACCACAGATGTTAGCCTGTACTGATTATAACTGTGTCAAATTTACCTCTGGTTTTGCCTGTATTGATTGTAACAACTGCCATATTTACCTTAGATGTTAGCCTGTACTGATTATAACTGTGTCAAATTTACCCCTGGTTTTGCCTGTATTGATTATAACTGTGCCATATTTACCACAGATGTTAGCCTGTATTGGTTATAACTGTGTCAAATTTACCCCTGGTTTTGCCTGTATTGATTGTAACTGTGTCATATTTACCACAGATGTTAGCCTGTACTGATTATAAATGTGTCAAATTTACCCCTGGTCTTGCCTGTATTGATTGTAACAACTGCCATACAGATGTGAGCCTGTACTGATTATAACTGTGTCAAATGTACCACTGGTTTTAGCCTGTATTGATTCTAACTGTGTCAAATGTACTCCTGGTTTTAGCCTGTATTGATTCTGTGTCGAATTTAACCCTGACCTTCGCCTATACCAGTTCTAACTGTGTCAAATGTACCCGGGTACCCCTGATTTAGCCTGTATTGATTCTGTGTCCAATTTACCACTGGTTTTAACTGTATTGATTCTAACCGTGTCGGATGTACCACTGTTTTTTTGGCCTGTACTGGTTCTCACTGTGTCAAATTTACTACAGATGTTAGCCTGTATTGGTTATAATTGTGTCAAATTTACCCTTGGTTTTGCCTGTATTGATTGTAACTGTGTCAAATTTACTACAGATGTTAGCCTGTACTGATTATAACTGTGTCAAATTCACACCTGGATTTGCCTGTATTGATTGTAACTGTGTCATATTTACCACAGATGTTAGCCTGTACTGATTATAACTGTGTCAAATTTACAACTGGTTTAGCCTGTATTGATTCTGTGTCCAATTTACCACTGGTTTTAACTGTATTGATTCTAACCGTGTCGAATGTACCACTGTTTTTTTTGGCCTGTACTGGTTCTCACTGTGTCATATTTACCACAGATGTTAGCCTGTATTGGTTATAATTGTGTCAAATTCACACTTGGATTTGCCTGTATTGATTGTAACTGTGTCATATTTACCACAGATGTTAGCATGTACTGATTATAACTGTGTCAAATTTACCATAGATGTTAGCATGTACTGATTATAACTGTGTCATATTTACCACAGATGTTAGCCTGTACTGATTATAACTGTGTCAAATGTACCCCTGGTTTTGCCTGTATTGATTGTAACTGTCATATTCACCCCTGGTTTTAGCCTGTACTGATCATAACTGTGTCAATTTTTTCCCCAAGGGGACTAGACTAGAATGATGACCATAATTATCCATTATGAGGGTGATGTGGTGGGGAGGGATGGGGGAGGGGGGTAAAATCCACTAAGGGGAGGGGGGAATCAGTTCTGACTAGCTGATGTTTGTCATCGGTAGTCATTCCAGGCTATAGTCTAAACAGGGGTTCATCTGGGCTTACTAGATTTGACTCCGGGGTAATAATCACTCGGGGTGCAAATAGACTGCTACACCGGTGCTGCCGTTTAACCTGCAGGCATCAGTGCCCTTGCCTGAAGAAGATGTTTATGCAGCAAACATTTATAGAGAGAGAATGAATATATATATATATATATATATATATATATATATATATATATATATATCTGTGTGTGTGTGTGTGTGTGTGTGTGTACATGCATATGTATATATATATATATATATATATATATATATATATATATATATATATATATATATATGGAGAGAGAGAGAGAGAGAGAGAGAGAGAGAGAGTGTGAGAGAGAGAGAGAGAGACAGAGAGAGAGAGAGAGAGAGAGAGAGAGAGAGAGAGAGAGAGAGAGAGAACGAACGAACGAACGAACGAATTTTTTTTAATCCTTTTAATCTGTTCAGCCCACTCAGCAATGCAACACAACAAACATCAGTAAGCGCGACAGCGAAGTCACAGGCATAGAGACCATGGCAATTTTTTTTGTTTTGTTGGAAATGTACAATCATACGACACAATCATTATTGTCGATATCGAGATTGCCACTGGCAAGCGACAGACAGAGTTGGCAAGGCGAGGCACAGCAGCGAGCACATCTGGACTGGGTCAGGCCACGAAGAGTTTGCAGGTCTCGTTCTGCACGTGGTTGGGTGTCCGTGTGTTGTGTGTTGTGGATGTGTTTTCCTTTCCTCTGTTTGGACAGCTTAACACGTTCTTCTTCTTCACACACACACACACACACACACACACACACACACAGAGTATGGTGAAAAGAGAGAGAGAAAGTATAGTGAAAAGAGAGAGATAGAGAGGGAGAAAGAGTATGGTGAAGAGAGAGAGAGAGAGAGAGAGAGAGAGAGAGAGAGAATGTGAAGAGAGAGAGAGAGAGAGAGAGATACAGTATGGTGAAAAGAGAGAGAGATAGTATAGTGAAAAGACAGAGAGAGATAGTATGGTGAAAATAGAGAGATAGTATAGTGAAAAGATAGAGAGAGACAGTATGGTGAAAAGAGAGAGAGATAGTATAGTGAAAAGACAGAGAGAGAGACAGTATGGTGAAAAGAGAGAGATAGTATAGTGAAAAGACAGAGAGAGACAGTATGGTGAAAAGAGAGAGAGATAGTATAGTGAAAAGACAGAGAGAGAGAGACAGTATAGTGAAAAGATAGAGAGAGACAGTATGGTGAAAAGAGAGAGAGATAGTATAGTGAAAATATATAGAGAGAGATAGTATAGTGAAAAGATAGAGAGAGATACAGTATGGTGAAAAGAGAGAGAGATAGTATAGTGAAAAGAGAGAGAGAGAGAGACAGTATAGTGAAAAGAGAGAGAGAGAGAATATGGTGAACAGAGAGAGATAGTATAGCGAAGAGAGAGAGAGAGAGAGAGAGAGAGAGAGAGAGAGAGAGAGAGAGAGAGAGAGAGAGGTAGTATGGTGAAAACGGAAACACAAGAAGAAGAACAACAACAACAAGACGGGAAAAGGGAGAGAGGGGGAGAGGGAAACACCTGTAACTAATATTAATCGTGAGGTTGATCATGCTGAGGATGAGTTAAGTGCCGTAAATAATTTTCCATACCGACAAGTCATTCACACACACACACACACACACACACACACACACACACACACACACACACACACACAGATTGGTCTTCCCCTGCTCCCCCCCCCCCCCCCCCCCCCCACACACACACATGCATGCATGCATGCATGCACACACACACACACACACACACACACACACATGCATACTTTCATTCACACACATGGATTGGTCTTACCCTGGGCTCTCCCCCCCCACCCACCCACCCACGCACACATACACACATCTCCTGACCTCCAGTATCCAGTATTCCTGGTGTCGAAAAGAACATTTTCCACACTAACACACCACACAGTGCGAGTGATAATCAGCTCTCAGTGTATGTCTCGGTGCAACTTTTCTGGCCCTTTTATCTCTCTTTGATCTTTTCCGCCACTTCCTTGATCCACTTTCAGCTTTTTCTCATTTGGCCTGGACACGTCTGTACGTGTTGTGCAACCATGCCTGTCCTCATGTCATCTCTTTGGTCATTGTCTTTGAAGTGACAAGGAAATGAATGGTGAGAATTTATCGTCAAAAGATATGAAATATCTGTTCTATTCCCCCTCCCCCCCCCCCTCTTTTTTTCCTCTCTCTCTCTCTCTTTCCTCTTCTCTTTGTGTCGTCGTTGTTGTTGTTGATGATTTGGTTTGCCCATTCCTTTACTGTTCTTATTTCTTTATTCTGTTTGTTTTTCGATTCTTTATTATATTTTTTTTCTTCATCCTTCAGTTCTTCTTTCTTTCTTTCCTGTGTTTCTTTCAGCCTTCATTCCTTCTGTTCTCACTGCGTCACTTTAGATAGAACGGAGCGCAGACCAATGCACCATTATCACCATCAGTGTTGTCATGC
>NC_134896.1:47325548-47328048 GCF_041734735.1 Babylonia areolata
GTTCGTGGGCTGCAACTCCCACGTTCACTCATGAAAGGTGGTTTCCAGTGGCAGTATTAATTGGAGGAATTCCTTCTTCTTCTTCTTCTCCGTTCGTGAGCTGCAACTCCCACGTTCAATCGTATGTCCACGAGTGGGCTTTCACGTGTATGACCGTTTTCACCACGCCATGTAGGCAGCCATACTCCGTTTTCGGGTTGTGCATGTTGGGTATGTTCTTGTTTCCATAACCCACCGAACGCTGACATGGGTTACAGAATCTTTAACGTGTGTATTTGATCTCCTGCTTGCGTATACACACGAAGGTGGTTCAGGCACAAGCAGGTCTGCACTTTTTCTTTATGTTGACCTGGGAGATCGGAAAAGAATCTCCACCCTCTATCCACAAGGCGCCGTTACCGAGATTCGAACCTGGGACCATCAGATTGAAAGTCCAACGCTTTAACCACTCGGCTATTGCACCCGTCAAATTCGTATCCAATATGTACAGGGCTCGGAAAAAGAAAGGCGGGGCCCAGTCCTCTCCTTCCGCCGTTTGAACCTCCCTCCACTGAAGTCAGGTACACCCGTTCACACCTGGGTTTGGAATGAGGGAAATGGGAGTGAATCTCTTTCTCTTTCCAAGGGACAGAACACTGGTGCTGAATTTGGGTCCTCGAATCCTGACCACTGGTGATTTAGAAAGAAGTCCAGCCGACTCAGCCTCAGAGCCTTCCATGCATGATGTCCTGTAGTTATCAATAATTCTTCATTCACCCTGAGAGATCTCGCCAATGTCACAGCATCACAGTACTTCCCAGTCAGGTCACAGATTCTGTTTCTCGGCTTTAACTCTCTCCATACGAACGGCGAAAGGGACGACGTTTACAGCGTTTCACCCCAATTACCATCATGAAAATATTGCAAGCGGAAGGCTCTTATACTGAAGAGGTGAATGTTGACAAAGAATACCACAGCTCTGACGACGGAAGCTAAAGGTTGGGTCAGTCAGACACCCACTGGACATCCGAGGGGTCTGTGTAGAGGAGAAGAGAGGACTGGCCGTACTGAGTAAGTTAATCCAGGCCAGTTCCGGCGAAACTGGGGACTCCTCTGAAAGCGTAAGCAGATTTGTCGCATCTGCCCGCTCAAGGTAAATAATTATGTTTAGTGTCCTGTGCATGCCCTGGAATGTGAATGCACTTAGATGTTCTCCTTGTGCAACCTGATGAGGTTTCGTGCTGGTGGGTGGTTCGTGAGGAGTGTTATGGTGAAAAATAACTGGCTGTTTTAAAATGATAATGGAAATTGTTTGCGGATTATACAGAAACAATACATTAGAAAACTAGAATGGATATAGCTTACGTGTGAGCGAGCGAACGAGCAAGCGAGCGACAGAGAAAGAGAGAGAGGAAGAAAAAGAGACAGACATAGACAGAGAGGCAGAGAGAGACAGAGAGACAGACAGAGAGGCAGAGAGAGACAGAGAGAGACAGGCAGAGAGGCAGAGAGAGACAGACAGAGAGGCAGAGAGAGACAGGCAGAGAGAGGCAGAGAGAGACAGACAGAGAGGCAGAGAGAGACAGAGAGAGACAGGCAGAGGCAGAGACAGAGGGAGAGGCAGAGAGAGACAGAGAGACAGACAGAGAGGCAGAGAGAGACAGCCAGAGAGAGGGACAGAGAGGCAGAGAGAGACAGCGAGACACAGATAGAGACAGATAGATAGACAGACATACAGAGACAGACAGGCACATAGAGACGACGAAAGATAGAAAGAGAGAGGCAGGGAGGGAGACAGAAAGACAAGAAAGCCGGCGAGCATAGACAAACAGAGACACGACAGTAAGAAGGAAAAGAAGAAGGAAAGAAAGTAGGAAAGGTTACAGAAATGAAGTAAGTACAACGACTGGATGAATCATTCAAGAAAACATCACACAGTTATATCAAACGACATTTAGCAATGCAAACGTTAGACAATTCAAAGGAATACATGGGATATTGATACCACTGGAATGGGAATTCCTCCCGACGGGCGCAATAGCCGAGTGGTTAAAGCGTTGGACTTTCAATCTGAGGGTCCCGGGTTTCGAATCTCGGTAACGGCACCTGGTGTGTAAAGGGTGGAGATTTTTCCGATCTCCCAGGTCAACATATGTGCAGACCTGTTCAGTGCCTGAACCCCCTTCGCGTGTATACGCAAGCAGAAGATCAAATACGCACGTTAAAGATCCTATAATTCGGTGGGTTATGGAAACAAGAACATACCCAGCATGCACATCCCTGAAAACGGAGTATGGCTGCCTACATGGCGGGGTGAAAAAGGGCATACACGTAAAAGCCCACTCGTGTACATGCAAGTGAACCTGGGAGTAGCAGCCCTCGAACGAAGAAGAAGAAGCAGAAGAAGAAGAAGAAGAAGAAGAAGAAGAAGAAGAAGAAAAAGAAGAAGAAATTCCTCCCAACAACACTGCCATTAGAAACCACCCTTCGTTCTGCTTTCCTCCATTGGCCATTCATTATC
>NC_134896.1:47333048-47338048 GCF_041734735.1 Babylonia areolata
AAAATGTATGTATGCAGTGTGTGTGTGTGTGTGTGTGTGTGTGTGTGTGTGTGTGTGTGTGTGTGTGTAGTCACATTTTGGTGTGTGTATGTAACATAGATATAATGTTTTATGTTAACAAAAGCGTTTTTGTAAGAGCAGATTTCTGGATAGTGTGCTATATAAGTATCCATTATGATTATTATTATTACAGTGTTCTCTATCATGCATGCTCAAGTGTCTGTATTTATCTCTGTCTCTCTTTCTCTCACAGTCTCACTCAGTCTCTTCTCTCCACCCCCCCCCCCTTCTCTGTCTGTCAGTCTGTCTTTCTTTCTATTGTTGCTGGTCCCTTTGAAGCAGCCCCTACAACAAAGTACGAGCACTCTCGCGACGCGATTGATTCAATAAACACTTATATGATTGAATCTATGCAAACAAGAGAGAGATCGGAGAGGTGTTGGGGAGATGGAGACAGAGACAGAGACAGACTTGAATGAACATAACGCAATAGAGAGTGAGAGGGGTAGACAGGGTGACACAACCGGCTAGCTAGCTGTGGGATTTTGTACGATGTCCCGACGGGCGCAATAGCCGAGTGGTTAAAGCGTTGGACTTTCAATCTGAGGGGCCTGAGTTCGAATCTCGGTGACGGCGCCAGGTAGGTAAAGGGGTGGAGATATTTTTTCCGATCTCCTAGGTCAACATTATGTGCAGACCTGCTTAGTGACTGAACCCTTTTCGTGTGTCTACGCACGCAGGAGAGCAAATATGCACGTTAAAGATCCTGTAATCCATGTCAGCGTTCGGTGGGTTATGAAAACAAGAACATACCCAGCATGCACACCCCCGAAAGCGGAGTATGGCTGCCTTCTTGGCACATACACGTAAAAGCCCACTCGTGTACATACGAGTGAACGTGGGAGTTGCAGCCCACGAACGAAGAAGAAGAAGAAGAAGAGTTGATGACCCGTCACACATAAAGGCGACTGTAGACCAGCCAGCAGAGAGACGTTCAGGCAATACAGACACAAGGACTTGACGAGAAGGAAAAAAAAAAGAGAGAAATAATTACTAAATTATATATAATTTCCATCTTCATCTTTCAAATTCAGCAAAAACGAATAACGGATTTTTTAAAAAATTATAAAACGAACCCATTCGAAGCTATTGAAATAAACATCCCACACATGTTTTTTTTTATCGGAAGCCTGTCTTCGTGGATTTACTTGAATCATCCACTCATCAACACCAGCCATTGTCCAAGGTGGAACAACAGTGCTCCTGATAAAAATAAACATGATAAAAAGAAAGGGGGATGGGGGGGGCGGGGGTGGGGGGGGGGGAGTGAGGAGGAGGGGGGCGGAGGGGGGGGGGGCGGGTGCGAATGTATGTGGCTAACGACGAGTTAGAACCTGCTTCCACAGAAAACAAAACAAAAGAAAGCAAATAGAATTCACGGCCTAAGAAAAACAGGATGTGTGGGGTGTGGGGGGTGGGGGTGGGGGGTGGGGGTAATCTCTTTCTCCAAAAGCAGCAAAGAGCGGCTGTCACGCGATGGCCTCAATAGAAAAAAAAAAAAAAAAAAAAAAAAGCGTCGTGGACGGTCCAGACAAACGAATACAAAAAGCACAACCCAACTTACCCCATTCTTTCCACTCACGACACAGAAAGACAAACAGATCGACATGGACAAGCCTGAACACACACACACACACACACACACACACACACACACACACACACACACACACACACACACACACACACACACACACGCACACACACACACACACACACACACACACACACACACACACGCACACACGCACACACACACACACACACACACACACACACACACGCACGCACACACGCACACACATACGCACACACACACACACACACACACACACACACACCCTCCTCTCTCTCTCTAGTTGGCTGTCTGGCTGTCTGTCTATCTCATTGTCTCTTTTTTTCTGCATGTCTCTCTACCTCCTCTCCCCTTTCTCCTCCTATCTATCTATCTATCTATCGTACTATTCTACATTTTTCTTTTTGTCTATCTATCTATCTATCTATCTATCTATCTATCTATCTATCTATCTATCTATCTATCTATCGTACTATTCTACATTTTTCTTTTTGTCTATCTATCTATCTATCTATCTATCTATCTATCTATCTATCTATCTATCTATCCTATCGTTTTGTCTCTTAGTCTGCCAGAATGGACAAAAAATAAACACGTACATTTTTTTTTTCAAACGGCACGGATGAAAAAAAGAAGAAAGAAAGAAAGAAAGAAAGAAAGAAGTAATGTGTCTTGTCCTTCACATGGAACAAACGTCCAGAGCCGCACTGATGCACACATACACCATCCCAGCAAGACGTCCAGTGGTGTGTTGTGATGAGTTTCAGTTTCAGTTTCAGTAGCTCAAGGAGGCGTCACTGCGTTCGGACAAATCCATATACGCTACACCACATCTGCCAAGCAGATGCCTGACCAGCAGCGTAACCCCAACGCGCTTAGTCAGGCCTTGATGGGGGAAAAAAAAGAAAAAAAAGTGAATAAATAATAGATAAGCTTACAAAAATAAATTAAAAAAAAAAATTAAACCCCCCCCCAAAAAAACCGACGAGCTTTATAATGAAGTGTAAAATGCATGAGGCAGATGACATAGCTGAAGGGGGTGGGGTGGGGGTGGGAGTGGAAAAAAACTTCAAATTAACGTCCACGCGTTTCTCTGATTTGGGCTAAAAAAAGAAGGCTTAAGAAAGTCCAATTTTAGCATCCGAAATTATTGCACCGATTGGTTGCATTTCCATGGTTTGTGGGACGAAAACCGGAAAAAGCTAGATGGTGACACGCTAGTTTAGTGACTGATTACTCATCAAAAATAAGTAAAATAACGTACAAAATAAGAGTAGAAATCTACTGAAATTGGGTCATGGCATCTGCTAACGGTAATTATTATCGTTTCATACGTACACACAAATTGCTGGTAAAATAGGTGCAATAATTTAGGATGTTAAGATTGGACTTAAACAAAAGGAATCTATGGAATCAACACTGGAGCTGGGAACAGAATTTGTATCGGGTTGTTGCAATAATTTAGGATGTTAAAATTGGACTTTATCAAAAGGAATCTATGGAATCAACACTGGAGCTGGGAACAGATTTTGTATCGGGTTGGTGCAATGATTTAGGATGTTAAGACTGGACTTTATCAAAAGGAATCTATGGGATCAACACTGGAGCTGCGAACACTTTGTATCGAGTTGTTGCAATGATTTAGGATGTTAAGATTGGACTTAAACAAAAGGAATCTATGGAATCAACACTGGAGCTGGGAACAGAATTTGTATCGGGTTGTTGCAATAATTTAGGATGTTAAAATTGGACTGACGGGCGCAATAGCCGAGTGGTTAAAGCGTTGGACTGTCAATCTGAGGGTACCGGTTTTGAATCACTGTGACGGCGCCTGGTGGGTAAAGGGTGGAGATTTTTACGATCTCCCAGGTCAACATATGTGCAGACCTGCTAGTGCCTGAACCCCCTTCGTGTGTATATGCAAGCAGAAGATCAAATACGCACGTTAAAGATCCTGTAATCCATGTCAGCGTTCGGTGGGCTATGGAAACAAGAACATGCCCAGCATGCACACCCCCGAAAACGGAGTATGGCTGCCTACATGACGGGGTAAAAACGGTCATACACGTGAAAGCCCACTCGTGTGCATACGAGTGAACGCAGAAGAAGAAGAAGAAAAAAAAGGACTTTACCAAAAGGAATCTACGGAATCAACACTAGAGCAGCGAACAGACTTTGTATCGGGTTGTTTCTCTTCTGGGGCTTTTGCTTCACATTTTGCAGGCAAGTCAGAACCGGACCCAGATCACTATTAGACGTCTGACCCCGGCAGGAAACAAACCTTCATTGCAAGGGAGTGTGTGTGTGTGTGTGTGTGTGTGTGTGTGTGTGTGTGTGTGTGTGTGTGTGTGTGTGTGTGTGTGTGTGTGTGTGTGGGGGGGGGGAGAGAAAGAGAGAGAGAGATAGAGAGAGAGAGACATACATGCATACATACATACAGACAGACAGACAGACAGAGAAGAAGAAGAAGAAGAAGAAGAAGAAGAAGAAGAAGAAGAAGAAGAAGAAGAAGAAGAAGAAGAA
Source organism: Babylonia areolata (assembly GCF_041734735.1). Classification (NCBI taxonomy): domain Eukaryota; kingdom Metazoa; phylum Mollusca; class Gastropoda; order Neogastropoda; family Buccinidae; genus Babylonia; species Babylonia areolata. Next base: position 47,337,208 of record NC_134896.1, read on the forward strand.
GAAGAAGAGAGACAGACAGACAGACAGACAGACAGAGAGGAAGAGAGAGATGGGGAGTAGAGAGAGGAGAGATGGGGGAGAGAGTAAGGTAGAGATGGACAGAGAGAAAGACAGAGAGAGACAGAGTAAAAAAAAGAAAAAGAAAAAAAGAACGATAACAGACAGAAACAAACACCCTAAGCTGATAGATGCTCAAAGTCAACCATTGACAGCCTCCCCTCCAGCCCCAAGCCTTACCAAATGGTCCTGGCAACACGAGGTCTCCACGGACCAAAACCTAATGTCGAGCCAGACGAACACCTAATGGACATGGAAAAAACCAGAAAGACGGCAAAAAGATTGTCACGGAAGAAGAGGGAAAGGAAAGGTTGTAAACTTAGATAATGTGAAAGCAGAAGCTAAAGGGATTCGGGGAACGTAGGCACACTTTGGAGTGCAGGGAACGGGAGCTGAAACCTGTGGCCTAATATAAGTGGCGTGAGTGCTTTGATCAAACCTACCTTTCTGGCTGTTAGTTTCTCTGTTATCTACAGCGAGATTTTGATGTAGATTGGAGTGTAACTGCAAAAAAAAAAGAGGAATATAATTCCATATGGTAAAGATGGAAGTAAAACAAACAAAAAATACAGCAACAATGTCATCTTTTGACACTGCACAATAGATAATGAACGTAAAAAGTTTGAGATGAATTGGCTCGCTCGTTTTTAAACTTATGTAGTGAAATACACAATCGTAAATATAAATTTCAGGTTTGCTTTTCAGCTTCACAAGAAAAACAACAACAACAACAACTGATAGCTGAGGAAAGAAAATGCATGTAAATAAGAAATCAATTGCTTTA
>NC_134896.1:47354283-47371783 GCF_041734735.1 Babylonia areolata
GTCCTGAAAACCTCACTTCTTCAGGCCTTAGGATGACTTGCCTTTGTTACCTCTTCCAAAAATAGGTTTCCACACTGCTTTACTTATCCTGCACAAGACTTGACTCATTACTGGACATAAATGGATGCATCTATGGCTGATAAGTACCTAGAACCCCAGACATCCACTTACACTGCGGTTTGCGGAAGAGAGAGTTAAAAAAAACCCAACAACCCAAACAACAACAACAACAACAAAAACAACTGGGACATTCTTGCTTTGCAAATGGTGGTACATGCATACAGAACAGACGGAGCGTTGTGATACAGAGATAGATAGAGTCAGAGAGAAGCAAGAATACGATGGAGGGGGAGACAGAAGGGGTGGAGAGAGAGAGAGAGAGGGAGAGAGAGAGAGGGAGAGAGAGAGAGAGAGAGAGAGAGAGAGAGAGGGAGAGAGAGAGAGAGAGAGGGAGAGAGAGAGAGAGAGAGAGAGAGAGGGGAGAGAGAAAGAGAGAGGGAGAGAGAGAGAGGGAGAGAGAGAGAGAGGAGAGAGAGAGGGAGATAGAGAGAGAGAGAGAGGAGAGGGAGAGAGGGAGGGAGAGAGAGAGAGGGAGAGAGAGAGGGAGAGAGAGAGGGAGAGAGATAGAGAGAGAGAGAGGGAGAGGGAGAGAGAGAGAGAGAGAGAGAGAGAGAGAGAGGGAGAGAGAGAGAGAGAGAGGGAGAGAGAGAGGGAGAGAGAGAGAGAGGGAGAGAGGAGAGAGAGAGAGAGAGAGAGAGAGAGAGAGAGAGAGAGAGAGAGGGAGCAGCGAAAAAGATCGATTTTTGAGAACGAAATGGACGCGTTCGATGAGAAACAGCAATCACCTTCAGTCACAACCCCAGAAAAAGGACCTAGCAACACGAGGTCTCCATGGACAAACACCTAACGAGTCTGGCGGAAACCTAATGGACATGGAGGACACCAGGGAAGGGCAAAAGATTGTCACGGAAGAAATCGTACACTTGGAAAATAATAAAGAGAGAGAGAAAAAAACAACAACAAAACAAACAAAAACACAGCTAAAAATAATGCAGACATGCGCAGAGTGTAAAAAAAATGGAGTTGGTCTTTCGGTGGTGATGCATATAAAAAAAAAAGGATAAAAACTGACAAACCTTAGTCTCTGTCTGTGTCTGTGTGTCAGCCTATCTGACTCTTCTCCCCCCCCCCCCCCCCCGATCCCCCCCTCCACCCCCCCCCCACATACACACCCCACCCTCTCTCTCTCTTTCTACCCTGAATATGAACAAATGGACACATACTTATTCAGGACCAAATAATAACCCGTCTTAACAAATTCGTTATTGTTATCGTTATATATATATATATATCTTTCTCTCTCTCCCTCCCTCTCTCTCTCCTCTTTCTCTCTCTCTCCCTCCCCCCCCTCTCTCTCTCTTAATAGTACGCTTAAATTCTTCGCCAAAAGCACGAGTTTTATTTTGCAGTCAACTATCTGATGCTAGCTGTTAATGGAAAATGAAATGATGCTGCCATTTGTTTTATTTTTAGGCTCACACCGTTAGTTTTCTTTACAGCTGATTCAAAGATAGCAGTACCTTCTGCTGCAAATTGCACCATAGTATAGGGCGAACTCCTGTAAATTGTATTATGCAGGACAACATTGGATTAGACGCACAAAATGCTAGTGATTACTTAGAAGCTGCACTCGAGATGCTCCCCTCTGGTCGTTGGTACAGAAGTATAAGGGCGAAAACCAATCGCTTCGCCAATAGCTTTTCCCCCCAAAGCAGTCAATGCCCTGTCTCTTGAACAAATACAGTATGATTAAAGAGAGTTGTGCAATCAACAACCACTTACCTGAAGATCTAGTCATCAGCCCCATCCACATGTGGTATGCAGCTAATGTTTAAGTGTGTGTGTGTGTGTGTGTGTGTGTGTGTGTGTGTGTGTGTGTGTGTGTGTGTGTGTGTGTGTGTGTGTGTGTGTACACAAGTTCTTATATTGATATGCACATGTATGTGTCCTAAATTCTACTGTATCTGTGTTTGTGTATGATTTTCAATTTATGTTTGTACCTTTTATGTAACACCCCCTCCCCCTCAATATTCCTTGTGACCCTATTATATTTTGTTTTCCATTGGCTAAATATCTGCCCACATTTTCCATTTAAGGAGATACGGTGTATCATTATCATATCATCGATCAGACCTCACACTTTGATGCATCTGTGAAACTGAACTGAAGCTGAGTAGAAACTGCTTTCATCACTGTGGAGTGATGGCCTAGAGGTAACACGTCCACCTAGGAAGCGAGAGAATCTGAGCACGCTGGTTCGAATTCTGGTGCAGTCGGCAGTATTTTCTTTCCCCCCCCCCCTCCACCCCTCCACTAGACCTGGAGCGGTGGTCTGGACGCTACTCTTTCGGATGAGACGATAAGCCGAGGTCCCGTGTGCAGCATGTACTTAGCGCACGTAGAAAGAACCCACGGCGACAAAAGGGTTGCCCCTGGGAACATTCTCTAGCAAAACCCACTTCGATAGGAATGCCACCCCCCCCCCCCCCGCCCCCCAAAGAAAACAACAACCCCCCGAAAGAAAACAACAAAACAAAGCAACAAAACAACAAGAAACAAAACAACAACAACAACAACAACAAATGCAGGCAAGAAAAAAAAAAAAAAAACAAAAAAAATAATGGGTTGAGCTCTCAGTGTAGCGGCGCGCTCTCCCTGGGGAGAGCAGCCCGAACTTCACACAGAGCAATCTGTTGTGATAAAAAAAAGAAGAAAAAAAAGAAAGAAAATAATAATACAATAATACAATGCTTTCAAATTCGTGAAACAGGCAGTTGTTAAAGCGGAATCGACAAGAAAACTGACTGCACAAAACGCTGCACACACTGTCATCGATTGGAACAACTCTGTCTTCACTTCCTGAATGTTCGTGAAGTGCCCTCTCTAAGTGTTGTAGTGTTTGCCACAACACACAGCACGAAATGGTCAACTTTGTGACTTTGGACTTGACTTTTCGTGCCAGATGCAGATGAATGTGCACACATGCATGTTGATGCGAAAGCCTCTATACCAAAACCATGTAATAACTTCTTCTCTTCAGAAGTAAACCTCATACATACAGACTCTTGTATATCACTTCTCACCTGATGCATGCCAAACCAGAGACAGAAATAAAGATTGTATTATTTTATTTTGCAAGTGAAAATGACAAGTGGGTTTGCTACATGCATTTAGAAGCATGTTTCAAATTCGATAAAAGGGGAGAGGGGAGGTGCGGGGTTGGGGGTGGGGGGGGGGGGAGGAGGTCCTGCCTTGAAAGTTACTCCCAGTCAAAATACGTGTACAGTTCCGTATTTAGTTCTTCAGTCACGTTCTCACCCATATTCGCTTCGCTCAACATAAGGAAGTGGAGTGATGGCCTAGAGGTAACGCGACCGCCTAGGAAGCGAGAGAATCTGAGCGCGCTGGTTCGAATCACGACTCAGCTGCCGATATCTTCTCCCCCTCCACTAGACCTTGAGTGGTGGTCTGGACGCTAGTCATTCGGATGAAACGATAAACCGAGGACCCCTTTGTGCAGATTGCACTTAGCGTATGTAAAAGAACCCATGGCAACAAAAGGGTTGTTCCTGGCAAAATTCTGTAGAAAAATCCACTTCGATAGAAAAAAAACAAATAAAACTGCATGCAGGAAAAAAATACAAAAAAGGGTGGCGCTGTAGAGTAGCGACGCGCTCTCCCTGGGGAGAGAAGCCCGAATTTCACACAGAGCAATCTGTTGTGGCAAAAGAAGAAGAAAAAAAGAAAAGGCTAATACAATAATACAACAGTTTCAAATTCGTGAAACAGGCAGTTGTTAAAGCGGAATCGACAAGAAAACTGACTGCACAAAACGCTGCACACACTGTCATCGATTGGAACAACTCTGTCTTCACTTCCTGAATGTTCGTGAAGTGCCCTCTCTAAGTGTTGAAGTGTTTGCCACAACACACAGCACGAAATGGACAACTTTGTGACTTTGGACTTGACTTTTCGTGCCAGATGCAGATGAATGTGCACACATGCATGTTGATGCGAAAGCCTCTATACCCAAACCATGTAAAAACTTTTTCACTTCAGAAGTAAACCTTATACATACAACTCTTGTATATCACTTCTCACCTGATGCATGCCAAACCAGAGACAGAAATAAAAATTGTATTCTTTTATTTTGCAAGTGAAAATGACAAGTGGGTTTGCTACATGCATTTAGAAACATGTTTCAAATTAGATAAAAGGGGGGAGGGTGAGGGTAGGGGTGGGGTGTGTGTTGGGGGTGTGTGGGGGTGGAGGTCCTGGCTTGAAAGTTACTCCCAGTCAAAATACGTGTACAGTTCCGTATTTAGTTCTTCAGTCACCTTCTCACCCATATTCGCTTCGCTCAGCATAAGGAAGTGGAGTGATGGCCTTGAGGTAACGCGACCGCCTAGGAAGCGAGAGAATCTGAGCGCGCTGGTTCGAATCACGGCTCAGCCGCCGATATTTTTTCTCCCTCCACTAGACCTTGAGTGGTGGTCTGGAATCTAGTCATTCGGATGAGACAATAAACCGAGGTCCCCTTTGTGCTGATTGCACTTAGCGCACGTAAAAGAACCCACGGCAACAAAAGGGTTGTTCCTGGCAGAATTCTGTAGAAAAATCCATTTCGATAGGAAAAAAAAAGAAACAAAAATAAAACTGCATGCAGGGGGAAAAAAAATACAAAAAAGGGTGGCGCTGTAGTGTAGCGACGCGCTCTCCCTCGGGAGAGAAGCCGGAATTTCATACAGAGCAATCTGTTGTGGAAAAAGAAGAAAAAGAAAAGAAAAAAAGAAAAGACTAATACAATAATACAATACTTTCAAAGTCGTGAAACAGGCAGTTGTTAAAGCGGAATCGACAAGAAAACTGACTGCACAAAACGCTGCACACACTGTCATCGATTGGAACAACTCTGTCTTCACTTCCTGAATGTTCGTGAAGTACCCTCTCTAAGTGCTGTAGTGTTTGCCACAACACACAGCACGAAATGGACAACTTTGTGACTTTGGACTTGACTTTTCGTACCAGATGCAGATGAATGTGCACACATGCATGTTGATGCGAAAGCCTCTATACCAAAACTATGTAATAACTTCTTCACTTCAGAAGTAAACCTCATGCATACAACTCTTATATATCACTTCTTACCTGATGCATGCCAGACCAAAGACAGAAATAAAGATTGTATTATTTTATTTTGCAAGTGAAAATGACAAGTGGGTTTGCTACATACATTTAGAAACTCGATAAAAGGGGGAGGGGGAGGGGCGGGGGTGGGGTGGGGTGGGGGGAGGTCCTGGCTTGAAAGTTACTCCCAGTCAAAATACGTGTACAGTTCAGTATTTAGTTCTTCAGTCGCGTTCTCACCCATATTCGCTTCGCTCAGCATAAGGAAGTGGAGTGATGGCCTAGAGGTAACGCGACCGCCCAGGAAGCGAGAGAATCTGAGCGCGCTGATTCGAATCATGGCTCAGCCGCCGATATTTTCTCCCCCTCCACTAGAACTTGAGTGGTGGTCTGGACGCTAGTCGTAAGGATGAGACGATAAACCGAGTTCCCGTGTGCAGCATGCACTTAGCGCACGTAAAAAAGAACCCACGGCGACAAAAGGGTTGTTCCTGGCAAAATTCTCTAGCAAAATCCACTTTGATAGGAACGCCAAAAAATCGTAAAGAAAACAACAAAACAAAACAAAACAAAGAAACAAACAAACAAACAAAAAGAAAGAAAACAAAACAACCAAACTGCAGGCAGGAAAAAATACAAAAAATGGGTGGCGTTCTCAGTGTATCGGCGTGCTCTTCCTGGGAAAAGCAGCCCGAACTTCACACAGAGCAATCTTTTGTGACATAAAAAAAAAGAAGACTAATACAATAATACAATAGTTTCAAAGTCGTGAAACAGGCAGTTGTTAAAGCGGAATCAACAAGAAAACTGACTGCACAAAACGCTGCACACACTGTCATCGATTGGAACAACTCTGTCTTCACTTCCTGAATCTTCGTGAAGTGCCCTCTCTAAGTGTTGAAGTGTTTGCCACAACACACAGCACGAAATGGACAACTTTGTGACTTTGGACTTGACTTTTCGCACCAGATGCAGATGAATGTGCACACATGCATGTTGATGCGAAAGCCTCTATACCCAAACCATGTAAAAACTTTTTCACTTCAGAAGTAAACCTTATACATACAACTCTTGTATATCACTTCTCACCTGGTGCATGCCAAACCAGAGACAGAAATAAAAATTGTATTCTTTTATTTTGCAAGTGAAAATGACAAGTGGGTTTGCTACATGCATTTAGAAACATGTTTCAAATTCGATAAAAGGGGGGAAGGGTGAGGGTAGGGGTGGGGGGTGGTGGTGGGGGGGGAGGTCCTGGCTTGAAAGTTACTCCCAGTCAAAATACGTGTACAGTTCAGTATTTAGTTCTTCAGTCACGTTCTCACCCATATTCGCTTCGCTCAGCATAAGGAAGTGGAGTGATGGCCTAGAGGTAACGCGACCGCCTAGGAAGCGAGCGAATCTGAGCGCGCTGGTTCGAATCACGGCTCAGCCGCCGATATTTTTTCTCCCTCCACTAGACCTTGAGTGGTGGTCTGGAATCTAGTCATTCGGAAGAGACAATAAACCGAGGTCCCCTTTGTGCTGATTGCACTTAGCGCACGTAAAAGAACCCATGGCAACAAAAGGGTTGTTCCTGGCAGAATTCTGTAGAAAAATCCATTTCGATAGGAAAAAGAAGAAACAAAAATAAAACTGCATGCAGGAAAAAAAAATACAAAAAGGGTGGCGCTGTAGTGTAGCGGCGCGCTCTCCCTGGGGAGAGCAGCCCGAATTTCACACAGAGCAATTTGTTGTGACAAAAGAAGAAGAAAAAAAGAAAAGACTAATACAATAATACAATACTTTCAAAGTCGTGAAACAGGCAGTTATTAAAGCGGAATCGACAAGAAAACTGACTGCACAAAACGCTGCACACACTGTCACCGATTGGAACAACTCTGTCTTCACTTTTCTGAATGTTCGTGAAGTGCCCTCTCTAAGTGTTGAAGTGTTTGCCACAACACACAGCACGAAATGGACAACTTTGTGACTTTGGACTTGACTTTTCGTGCCAGATGCAGATGAATGTGCACACATGCATGTTGATGCGAAAGCCTCTATACCCAAACCATGTAAAAACTTTTTCACTTCAGAAGTAAACCTTATACATACAACTCTTGTTTCTCACTTCTCACCTGATGCATGCCAAACCAGAGACAGAAATAAAATTGTATTCTTTTATTTTACAAGTGAAAATGACAAGTGGGTTTGCTACATGCATTTAGAAACATGTTTCTAATTAGATAAAAGGGGGGAGGGGGAGGGTAGGGGTGGGGTGTGTGTTGGGGGGGGGGGGGGGGGAGATCCTGGCTTGAAAGTTACTCCCAGTCAAAATACGTGTACAGTTCCGTATTTAGTTCTTCAGTCACGTTCTCACCCATATTCGCTGGAGTGATGGCCAAGAGGTAACGCGACCGCCAAGGAAGCGAGAGAATCTGAGCGCGCTGGTTCGAATCACGGCTCAGCCGCCGATATTTTCTCCCCCTCCACTAGACCTTGAGTGGTGGTCTGGACGCTAGTCATTCGGATGAGACGATAAAACGAGGTCCCGTGTGCTAGTAATCACTCTAGCGCAGGTAAAAGAACCCACGGCAACAAAAGGGTTGTTCCTGGCAAAATTCTGTAGAAAAATCCACTTCGATAGGAAAAAAAACAAACAAATAAAACTGCACGCATGAAAAAAATACAAAAAAGGGTGGTGCTGTAGTGTAGCGACGCGCTCTCCATGGGGAGAGCAGCCCGAATTTCACATGGAGAAATCTGCTGTGATAAAAAGAAATATGAATACAAAAAAAACAACAAAAAAAACAAACAACAAAACACACACACACAAAAAAAACACACCCCTGCTTTCTTCCCTTTATCCTCTTGACCACTGTCATAGAGCTGATTTCCAAAATAACAGCTTTTCCTCGACGTTGTCAGCTCATAAAATATATCATTCATTCAGCCTTAAAAGTGCCCTCCAAAGCTTCCCCGCCTGTCTGTCCTGATTCTTCGGCTTAATCCATTCGGGAGATATGTTCAAAATCCTTTTCCCGATTTTCATATCTGACAGAAAATTCGTTGTTTTTGTTTTTTTTGTTTTTTCGTATGAGATTCGTTGCGTTCGCCCAATGCTTGTTGTTCATCTGTTGCTGGTTTTATTCACTGAATCAAACTGGATTTTTATGTTGGAAGTTAAACTGCACGGCTTGCTCGGCTAAGGTATGATAGGTGAGCAGAAGTCAGACTGTAGAACAGTCTTGTTGAATCCTACATCACACCTGTCGACTGTCACATATCCACAGAATGAGAGAGAAAGAGAGAGAGAGAGAGGGGGGGGGGGGAGCGGGGAGAGAGAGAGAGAGAGAGAGAGAGAGAGAGAGAGAAACGAGAGACAGAGAAGGAGAGAGAGAGACAGAGACAGAGAGACAGAGACAGAGTAGCCAAGGATTGAATGCATAGACTGAATGAAATTGAAGGCTGGGGAAGTGAAAGAATGATTCACACACACACACACACACACACACACACACACCACGTGCAAAAACTCAGTAGAAACACCCTGTCTCCCCACCCACCCACCCACCCCTCCTGCGCTTGTATAAACACATTTGTGCCTGCACCGCTGCGCTAATTGTCCAGTGGTTGTGAGAGACAGGTTTCAAGCTTTAAGTATCCTTTCACTCCTATTGGAGTATGGAGGATTACCACAAAATAATGTTTTCATGCCCAGAACAAACATTTCCAGATATGCAACAATGACACATAAGAGTTGAGAAAACACAAATGTCTTTAACCCCAAAAGTGTAGCTAGGCAACATTTGCACACGTAATCATCGTACCAACAGCTAAAATGATTATTTTTTTGCCTCCTTTGAGCAAAAATTAAAAACCTATTTTGGAGACAAATATTTTTATGAACATATCTATTATCGCAACTGATTACACACACACACACACACACACACACACACACACACACACACACACACACACACACACACATTATCACACCCACATGTTGAGGGAGAAGGGAAGTGAGAGTGGAGATGGAAGAGAAACAGAGAGAGAGAGAGAGAGAGAGAGAGAGAGAGAGAGAGAGACAGACAGACAGACAGACAGACAGAGAGAGAGAGAGAGAGAGAGAGAGAGAGAGAGAGAGAGAGAGAGAGAGAGAGAGAGAAATGATAGACACATACACACACACTTCCAGTCACACACTTCCAGTCAAACACGCTTACGCGCATGTAAGTAACAAAAAGACCAAATCTGAACAAAGAAAATGTTTTTAACGCAATTTAACCAAGAACAACTCCCTTGCCACCGTGGATTCTATTATCACATCCGAAAGACTAGTATCTAGACCACTACTCAACACGTGATGGAAGTGGGGTGGGGGATGTGGAGCGGGGATGGGGGTCGGGGGCGGAGGAGGGGAGGCTGCGGGGGGTCGGTGAGGGGGGGGGGTGGAGGGTGCGGGGGGAGGGGGTGGGGGGGGGGGGGAGGCAGGTGTCGGAGAGAAGAAGTAAAACTGGCTCGTGCGTGATTGGAACCACGGACATGAGATCGTCTCCTTCCCGAGGGAGAGACACTAGAAAGTCCGCCCCTACTTCACAACAGTAAAACAGCTGACCGTATTCGCGTTTCAAGTAGCCATTACTTGTGCCACACACACCACAGAACAGCTGACTGTGCTGCCGTTTCAATTAGCTATTAATTGTGCCACACACACACACCACAGAACAGCTGACTGTGCTGCCGTTTCAAGTAGCCATTAGTTGTGCCACACACTACAGAACAGCTGACTGTGCTGCCGTTTCAATTAGCCATTAATTGTGCCATACACACACCACAGAACAGCTGACTGCACTGCCGCTTCAAGTAGCCATTAGTTGTGCCACACACACACCACAGAACAGCTGACTGTTCTGCCGTTTCAAGTAGCCATTAGTTGTGCCACACACACACCACAGAACAGCTGACTGCACTGCCGTTTCAAGTAGCCATTAGTTGTGCCACACACTACAGAACAGCTGACTGTGCTGCCGTTTCAAGTAGCCATTAGTTGTGTCACACACACACCATAGAATAGATGACTATGCTGCCGTTTCAAGTAGCCATTAGTTGTGTCACACACACACCACAGGACAGCTGACCGTATTGCTGTTTCAAGTAGCCATTAGTTGTGTCAAACACACACACCACAGAACAGCTGACTGTGCTGCAGTTTCAAGTAGCCATTAGTTGTGTCACACACACACCACAGAACAGCTGACTGTTCTGCCGTTTCAAGCAGCCATTAGTTGTGCCACACACCACAGAACAGCTGACAGTGCTGCCGTTTCAAGTAGACATTAGTTGTGCTCCACACACACACACACACACCACAGAACTGCTGACTGTGCTGCCGTTTCAAGTAGCCATTAGCTGTGCCACACACACACACCACAGAACAGCTGACATCACTGCCGTTTCAAGTAGCCATTAGTTGTGCCACACACTACAGAACAGCTGACTGTTCTGCCGTTTCAAGTAGCCATTAGTTGTGTCACACACACACCACAGAACTGCTGACTGTTCTGCCGTTTCAAGTAGCCATTAGTTGTGCCACACACACACCACAGAACAGCTGACTATGCTGCCGTTTCAAGTAGCCATTAGTTGTGCCACACACGCACCACAGAACAGCTGACTGCACTGCCGTTTCAAGTAGCCATTAGTTGTGCCACACACCACAGGACAGCTGACCGTATTGCCATTTCAAGTAGCCATTAGTTGTGCCACACACACACCATAGAACAGATGACTATGCTGCCGTTTCAAGTAGCCATTAGTTGTGCCACACACACACACCACAGAACAGCTGACTGTGCTGCCGTTTCAAGTAGCCATTAGTTGTGCCACACACACACCACAGAACAGCTGACTGTGCTGCCGTTTCAAGTAGTCATTAGTTGTGTCATACACACACCACAAAACAGCTGACTGCACTGCCGTTTCAAGTAGCCATTAGTTGTGCCACACACACACCACAGAACAGCTGACATCACTGCCGTTTCAAGTAGCCATTAATTGTGCCACACACCACAGAACAGCTGACTGCACTGCCGTTTCAAGTAGCCATTAGTCGTGCCACACACACACACACCACAAAACAGCTGACTGTTCTGCCGTTTCAAGTAGCCATTAGTTGTGCCACACACACACACACACACACACACACACACACACACACACACACACACACACACACACACACACACACACACACACACCACAGAACAGCTGACTGTTCTGCCGTTTCAAGTAGCCATTAGTTGTGCCACACACACACACACCACAGAACAGCTGACTGTTCTGCCGTTTCAAGTAGCCATTAGTTGTGCCACACACACACCACAGAACAGCTGACTGTTCTGCCGTTTCAAGTAGCCATTAGTTGTGCCACACACCACAGAACAGCTGACTGTGCTGCCGTTTCAAGTAGCCATTAGTTGTGCCACACACACACCACAGAACAGCTGACTGTGCTGCCGTTTCAAGTAGCCATTAGTTGTGCCACACACACACCACAGAACAGCTGACTGTGCTGCCGTTTCAAGTAGCCATTAGTTGTGCCACACACCACAGAACAGCTGACTGTGCTGCCGTTTCAAGTAGCCATTAGTTGTGCCACACACACACCACAGAACAGCTGACTGTTCTGCCGTTTCAAGTAGCCATTAGTTGTGCCACACACACACCACAGAACAGCTGACTGTTCTGCCGTTTCAAGTAGCCATTAGTTGTGCCACACACCACAGAACAGCTGACAGTGCTGCCGTTTCAAGTAGCCATTAGTTGTGCCACACACACACACACACACACACCACAGAACAGCTGACTGTGCTGCCGTTTCAAGTAGCCATTAGTTGTGCCACACACACACCACAGAACAGCTGACATCACTGCCGTTTCAAGTAGCCATTAGTTGTGCCACACACTACAGAACAGCTGACTGTTCTGCCGTTTCAAGTAGCCATTAGTTGTGCCACACACACACCACAGAACAGCTGACTGTGCTGCCGTTTCAAGTAGCCATTAGTTGTGCCACACACACACCACAGAACAGCTGACTATGCTGCCGTTTCAAGTAGCCATTAGTTGTGCCACACACGCACCACAGAACAGCTGACTGCACTGCCGTTTCAAGTAGCCATTAGTTGTGCCACACACCACAGGACAGCTGACCGTATTGCCATTTCAAGTAGCCATTAGATGTGCCACACACACACCATAGAACAGATGACTATGCTGCCGTTTCAAGTAGCCATTAGTTGTGCCACACACACACACCACAGAACAGCTGACTGTGCTGCCGTTTCAAGTAGCCATTAGTTGTGCCACACACACACCACAGAACAGCTGACTGTGCTGCCGTTTCAAGTAGCCATTAGTTGTGCCACACACACACACCACAGAACAGCTGACTGTGCTGCCGTTTCAAGTAGCCATTAGTTGTGCCACACACCACAGAACAGCTGACTGTGCTGCCGTTTCAAGTAGTCATTAGTTGTGTCATACACACACCACAAAACAGCTGACTGCACTGCCGTTTCAAGTAGCCATTAGTTGTGCCACACACACACCACAGAACAGCTGACATCACTGCCGTTTCAAGTAGCCATTAATTGTGCCACACACCACAGAACAGCTGACTGCACTGCCGTTTCAAGTAGCCATTAGTCGTGCCACACACACACACACCACAAAACAGCTGACTGTTCTGCCGTTTCAAGTAGCCATTAGTTGTGCCACACACACACACACACACACACACACACACACACACACACACACACACACACACACACACACACACACACACGCACCGCAGAACAGCTGACTGTTCTGCCGTTTCAAGTAGCCATTAGTTTTGCCACACACACACACCACAGAACAGCTGACTGTTCTGCCGTTTCAAGTAGCCATTAGTTGTGCCACACACACACCACAGAACAGCTGACTATGCTGCCGTTTCAAGTAGCCATTAGTTGTGCCACACACGCACCACAGAACAGCTGACTGTTCTGCCGTTTCAAGTAGCCATTAGTTGTGCCACACACACACACACACCACAGAACAGCTGACTGTGCTGCCGTTTCAAGTAGCCATTAGTTGTGCCACACACACACCACAGAACAGCTGACTGTTCTGCCGTTTCAAGTAGCCATTAGTTGTGCCACACACACACCACAGAACAGCTGACTGTACTGCCGTTTCAAGTAGCCATTAGTTGTGCCACACACACACACGCCACAGAACAGCTGACTGTGCTGCCGTTTCAAGTAGCCATTAGTTGTGCCACACACACACACCATAGAATAGAAACACCTCACGTCACACGAGATTTACGAAGCCTATTCCTCCCCGCCTTTTCCTTACCCCAGCACATGATTTATGCATACACGTACATATATACAATCAATCACAAACACACCATCAAAGGTACACATTCACGTACACACACATATGCACACGCACCCCCACCACACATATACATATACATGTGCGCGCACGCACACAGACACGTAGACACACACACAGATACAGACAGACAGACAGATAGACACAGACACACAGACACAGACACAGACACACACACACACACACACACACACACACACACACACACACACATACCTGCATGCGGAGAGACAGACAGACAGACAGACAGAGATACAGACGCAAAAGCACAAACAACAAAACCAGAAAAGAGGCCGATATATTCAAGAATCGACACTGAGTGCCCACCCACACCCCTCCTCTTCCCCCTCCACACCCCCTTCCCCTCTTCCAGCACCCCTTTCACCGCTTCACTTCCCCCTCCAGATGAACGGAGCTTTGTGTAAGAGGAGGCAAAGCGACATTTGTCAGGATTTAGTCGCTTGTCAGAGTCAATTCTTCAGGGAACTTTGCTGCCAATGTGTTCAAATGAACAGAATGGGGAGGGGAAGAAGAAGAAGAAGAAGAAGAAGAAGAAGAAGAAGAAGAAAGCCTGTGATAAATGTCAAGCTTGACCTTTTCCTTTGTCTTTCCATCCCTGCCCCCCCCCTCTCTCTCTCCCTCTCTCTCTCTCTCTCTCTCTCTCTCTCTCTCTCCCTCTCTCTCTCTCCCTTCCTCGCCCCCCTCTCTCCTCCCCCTCTCTCCTTCTCCATCTCTCTCTCCCTCTCCCCTCTCTCTCTCTCCCTCTGTCTCTCTTTCTCTGTCTGTCCCCCCCTCTCTCTCTCCCTCCCTGTCTGTCTCTCTCTGCCCCTCTCTCCCCCTCTCTTTCCCCCCCTCTCTCTCCCTCTTTCTCTCCCCCCTCTCTCCCCCCCTCTCTCTCTCTCCCTCTCTCTCTCCCATTCCCCCTGTCCCTCTCTCTCTTTTCTTTCTCTCTCCCCTCTCTCTCTCTCCCTCCCCCCTCTCTCTCTCTCGCTCTTTCTCTCCCATTCCCCCCTCTCTCTCCCCCCTCTCTCTCTCCATCCCTTACCATCTCCCAGAGTTAACACGTCTTCCCTTCTCCATCACTATCTCCCCCGTCTATCTGCTTTCAGCCTCAGTTGTTTCAGGGTGGGTTTTTTTTTTTTTTCTTCTTCTTCTCATTCTTTTGGTTTGTTTCTCTGCATATGCGAGTAACCACATACTATGTGCAACTGTTTCACTGTTTGTTCTCCGTTCTATTTCCCGGTTTTGTACCCCTCTCTCTCTCTCCCTCTCTCTCCCTCTCTCTCTCTCTCTCTCTCTCCCTCTCTCTCTCTCCCTCTCTCTCTCCCCCTCTCTCTCTCCCCCTCTCTCTCTCCCCCTCTCTCTCTGCCCTCTCTCTCTCTCCCTCTCTCTCTCCCCCTCTCTCTCTCCCCTCTCTCTCTGTCTCTCTTTCCCCCTCTCTCTCTCCCTCTCTCTCTCCCCTCCCCCTCTCTCTTCTCTCCCCCTCTCTCTCTCCCCCTCTCTCCCCTCTCTCTCCCCTCCCTCTCTTTCTCTCTCCCCCCGCTCTCCTCTCTCTCTCTCTCTCTCTCTCTCTCTCTCTCAGGAATCAAATGGAGATGAGGTTCGTTTTGTTTTGAAGTGTCCCGTGTTACATGATTTTCGCATAATATTTATTCCAAAGAAATGTTATGAACGTTAATGTTTGTTTAGATTTTGTTTAGTGATGGCACCATCTGATAATGATGTCATACGTAATCTCGCATTGTATTTACACAGAGCTTTTAAGCTGAGAGAAATGGTATTATCAGAATTTCTTTGATTAATTTTGAAAATGGTGAATGCTCATTGATAGTTATGGTGAAAACTGCATATTGTGTTACCCCCTTCATTCAAATGAGTCGATGGCCTTAAATGAATAAATCATCTCTCTCTCTCTCTCCCTCCATCCCCCCTCTCTCTCTCTCTCTCTCTCTCTCTCTCTCTCTCTCTCTCTCTCTCTCTCTTATACCCCTCTCTGTATCTGTATCCATCTGTCTCAGGGACCTATCACTGTTAGATCGCCAGGAGGCTACACCTCAGAGGATACCCAGCATTGCCGCTGATGTAACTTCAGTGGTGTTCAGTAGTGCCTGCTCTGATTCAAAATACGCAGAACATCATCTGCTGAGCCCCATACTGACGACAACAATCGCTTTCCAGAGTGGGCGAGCGTCTCCCCAGGAGTGGAGACTGCCGGCCGCCATGTC
The DNA here is from genome assembly GCF_041734735.1 of Babylonia areolata. Lineage (NCBI taxonomy): Eukaryota > Metazoa > Mollusca > Gastropoda > Neogastropoda > Buccinidae > Babylonia > Babylonia areolata. Next base: position 47,370,129 of record NC_134896.1, read on the forward strand.
CCTCCACGGGCAGCCGCCACAGAACCGACTGACACCAAGGACTTAGAAACTCACAACAAGCATGAAACCGTTGTGGTCATCATGATAACTGGATATCACAGCCACCACATTTGGGGGCACATTTCCCCTATATTTGATGATGAATCAGTCTATGGATGATGACGATGCTGCTGTGGAAGTCCATTTAGGTTCAGGACTACGTGACAAGGCTGTACTGTGTGTTTCCTTTCATAACATATCCCTGTGTCAAGGGACTCGAGAGATGCAAACACCGTGCCGTGTTCTACCCATTACTGAGGTCAAACCAAAGTGTGGTTAACTATTACGCTTCTAACCAAATATGATATTATCTTGGAAAACACTGGGTTTAAAAAAAAAAAATTCATTCCAATCGTCTGCTTACGTGAAATGAAGAACTGTACGGAGTGAACAAGATTAACACCCTGGAGGAGAACAGATTCTCCAAGGGCGCTGGAGATGGGTCGGCAACACGCTCCGGAAGCCCACATCCTGTATTACAGGACAGACCCTCCTCACCAGGAGCCAGCTGCATTGCTCGGACGGAAGAGCCCAGTATGGTCGTAACCCGCTACTAACTGTGTGTAGTATGGAACTGACCAATGGCGTAGTTCGGTCAACGTAGGTATTTAGTCACGTGTGACTGTCAAAACGTTAGAACCAAGCAATGCAACTGGCACCTGGAACCCACACAGGGGAAGGGAAAACAAGGGAACGTCTAACAAAAAATACGTGGCGCCGTGACCTGTAGACAGATATGAAGAGTCCCTTCAGCGCATACAAAACTCTGCTGCCCGACTCGTCCTCAGAAAGAAAAGATCTGAGCACATCACTCCTATTTTGCAAAATCTCCATTGGCTCCCTGTCTCACGCAGAATGAAGTATAAGATTAGCACTCTATGTTATAAATGTATTCACAATTCTGCCCCTTCCTATCTTTGTGGCTGCCTTCACCTCTACACACCATCTCGCTCTCTACGATCGGCTTCGGATCCACTCTGTTTACGCATACCCAGATTCAAACACTCCGCTGCTGGACGCCGTTCTTTCTCTAACTCTGGACCTTGCATTTGGAATGAACTTCCTCTTTCGCTTCGTCAAGTCTCCACACTCAGCTCTTTCAAGTCTGGCCTTAAAACCCACCTCTTCACAAGATAGCCTCCTTTCCCTGCCTCTTCCTTGTCTTCAGTTTCTCCAGTTTTAGAGTTATGCATGCGTGTGAATGACTGGTGTGAAAGCGCTTTGATTTGTCTCTGCACAAGATTAAGCTCTATATAAATACTATTATTATTATTATCATTACCATTATTATTAAATGGGGACAGCTGACACAGGACCGGGATAGACCCTCTAAACCTGAAACAGTATGTGGTGTTTATGCGCAGGGCAGGTAAAGCATCTGCTTTTTTTCCCCATTATCACGCGTACGTGGTGCAGCGTATATGGCTCATCCGCACGCTCTGGCACCTCCTTGAAACTGAAACTGCAACAAACTTACACATTCGCTTTGTAGGTGGGCAGGACCCACGTCTTTACCCACATAATTTAGAATAAAATAGAATAGAATAGAATATGTCTTTATTGCCAAGTGTACCGGGGTCACAAGGAATATTGGGGGGATAGTACGTAACAAGATA
>NC_134896.1:47379283-47394283 GCF_041734735.1 Babylonia areolata
CTCTCTCTCTCTCTGTGTGTGTGTGTGTGTGTGTGTGTGTGTGTGTGTGTGTGTGTGTAACATCCTTCGTTTTCAGCCTTGTCACAGGAAGTTTAAAAAAAAAAAAGAAAAAAAAGAAAAAAAAAGAAAAAAAAAGAAAAGAAAAAGGAAGTAATAAAACAAAACAAACAAAAAAGCAAACAACAACAAAAAACAAAACAAAAGCAACAACAACAAACACTCTTTACCCCCTGTCCCCCCTCTCTCTCCCCCTCTATCTCTCTTTACCCCCTGTCCCCCCTCTCTCTCTCCCTCTTTCTCTTTACCCCCTGTCCCCCCCCTCTCTCTCCCCCTCTATCTCTCTTTACCCCCTGTCCCCCCTCTCTCTCTCTCCCTCTTTCTCTTTACCCCCCTGTCCCCCCCTCTCTCTCTCCCCCTCTCTCTCTTTACCCCCTATCACCCCTCTCTCTCCCACACTCTGTCTCTCTCTCTGTGCCTCTCTCTGTCTCTGTCTCTCTAGCTGTCTGTCTGTCTGTCTCCCACTCCACCCCTTCTCTCTCTCTCTCTGTGTAACATCCTTCGTTTTCAGCCTTGTCACAGGAAGTTAAAAAAAAAAAGAAAAAAAAAAGAAGAAGAAGAAAGTAATAAAACAAAACAAACAAACAACAAAGCAACAACAAAACAAAGAACAAACAAACAAACAAACGCACGCACACACACACACACACACACACACACACACACACACACACACACACACACACACACACACACACACACACCCCACGCCCCCCTAAAAAAATTCAAAAGACAAAACTGCTTCTCTCGTAATGGCTGCAGCATCGGCTGTACATGACTTTATTTTGTTCTCTAGTTGTGCTGGGGCCCTGCATTGCGAGATCGTCCAGTCCACACGCTGTTTTGGGGAACGGTGTTCTTTCCTCTTATTTATTTATTTATTTATTTACTTCTCCATTTTGCTGATAAGTGTTCTCCCTTTTTGTCTGTCTATATCTCTCCACTTCTATTGATCAATCTGTGTGCGTCTCTCTTTCGCGCGCACGTATTTTAGGTGTGTATGAGTTTCTGTCTGTGTGTGTGTGTGTGTGTGTGTGTGTGTGTGTGTGTGTGTGTGTGTGTGTGTGTGTGTGCGCGTGAGTGTATGTGTGTGTGTGTGTGTGTGTGTGTGTGTGTGTGTGTGTGTGTGTGTGTGTGTGTGTGTGTGTGTGTGTGTGTGTGTGTGTGTGCGTGCGTGTGTGAGCGTGAAGGTCAAAGTCATGGTCAAATTCGAAATCAAAATTTTATTTCAAGACGGTAAATTGTATAAATCAAAAGCTGCTTTTTTCTTCACATCGAACCATCTGAAAAAAAGACTAGGAGAAAATAGATATGAAAAAGATACACATACGCATATATAAATATATATGTACAAGAATAGTAAAGAATGATGAAAAAAAGATACACGGAAACATTATTGATTAACACACATACATACAAAAAGCATACGGCTGAATACACCACACCCACCCCATTTCCCACACCCACACATAATTATCTCTTCATATAAAACAAATGCATTGTGAACGAAAGCGCACACAAAACATTTCACAAATAAGCGGTAAATTAATAGATACAGACAGGTATTATTGTCCATCTTTTGCACAGTTAATACAATTTTTATCTTTGATGATAAACTTGACGGCCTACAGGTAACGCGTCCGCCTAGGAAGCGAGAGAATCTGAGCGCGCTGGTTCGAATCACGGCTCAGCCGCCGATATTTTCTCCCCCTCCACTAGAACTTGAGTGGTAGTCTGGACGCTAGTCATTCGGGTGAGACGATAAACCGAGATCCCGTGTGCAGCATGCACTTAGCGCACGTAAAAGTACCCACGGCAACAAAAGGGTTGTTCCTGGCAAAATTCTGTAGAAAAATCCACTTCAATAGGAAAAAAACAACAAATAAAACTGCAGGCAAGAAAAAAAAGAAAAGAAAAAAAAGAATGGGTGGCGCTGTAGTGTAGCGACGCGCTCTCCCTGGGGAGAGCAGCCCGAATTTCACACAGAGAAATCTGTTGCGATAAAAAAGAAATACAAATACAAATACAAACTCTCACCATTCATTTCCTTGTCACTTCAAAGACAATAACATTTCACAAATTAAATTAATAGATACAGACTGATACTACGGTCCATATTTTGCACAGTTAACATAATTTTTATCTTTGACGAAAAACTCTCACCATTCATTTCCTTGTCACTTCAAAGACAACAAGAGAGGCAAAGCCTTCAAGACTCAATTGTGATACACTTAAAAAAAAAAAAAAAAAAATCCAAGCTTTTTATGTATTGAGTATAATTTCAAAATGTAATGTTTAAGATGAGAAAGATCAGTTTAAAGCAAATTAAGTCCCCTAGCATTAATTACAGAGTAATTTCCCTTTTTTACACTCTGCACCAAAACGTTTACAAAATAAATAAAACTTCCATGCTTAGCAAAAGAAGTTCCTGTTTGAACAGAAAATGATAATAATGACTGCTCTTGTTGTTGTGTTAGAATATCAGATCAAAGTACCAAGTTTAGAGAATACAAAAAATATAAATATAACAGTAAATGCAGTTTGCATATAATTAGGCTTCTTTTTTTTATATTTTTTGTGCTCATCCCAGAGGTGCAATATTGTTTTAAACAAGATGACTGGAAAGAACTGAATTTGTCCTATTTTTCTGCCTAATTTGGTGTCAACTGACAAAGTATTTGCAGAGAAAATGGCAATGTTTAAAGTTTACCACGGACACACAGACACACACACACACACACACACACACACACACACACACACACACACACAGACAACCGAACACCGGGTTAAAACATAGACTCACTTTGTTTACACAAGTCAGTCAATGACCAAAGAGATGACATGAGGACAGGCAGGGGGCACAAGACGTACAGACGTGTCCAGACCAAAAGAAAAATCTTCTTCTTCGTTCGTGGGACTGCAACTCCCACGTTCACTCGTAAGTATACACGAGCGGGCTTTCACGTACATGACCGTTTATTACCCCGCCATGTAGGCAGCCATACTCCGTTTTCCGGGGTGTGCATTCCGAGTATGTTCTCGTTTCCATAACCCACCGAACGCTGACATGGATTACAGGTCCTGGTTCTTTTGACTGAGTCTGATATATATATATATATATATATATATATATATATATATATATATATATATATATATATATATATACATATATATATATATATATATATATATATATATAGAGAGAGAGAGAGAGAGAGAGAGGTGTGTGTGTGTGTATGTGTGTGTGTGTGTGTGTCTGTCTGTCTGTCTGTCTGTGTGTGTGTGAATTATTGTAGTATTTTGAACGTCTGTGTGTTTTTGTCGCAGTGCCGGGCATAGTCTGCCGCTGTTGCAGAAGCTGAGCCAGTGGGAAGTTGTCAGACTGTCCAGTTTTTATGGTGGATGGCTGTCTCTGCCGTTGTTGTCGAACACAGTTGTGTGTAACAAGCATCGTCTGCTACAAGCATCAGTCTCGGGGTAAATGACGCCCCATTTTACCATCTAGTTATATAGTTTTAAAGTTGATATGAAAATTGAGTATTTGTTAAACTAATAACATGTAGAGCCAAGTATAAGTACTTCTAAACGTCGTATGAAGTGCAAAGGACTTAATTTTGAGAAAAGTCAAGACCGGAAGTTTTTACGTTTCATCAAGTGTATTAACTCTAATGGTTTATTGTTTTTAACTGAAAAAGAATTGGCGATTTTGATTGATTTTGTTGATATTTTTATGGCAGTTTGTGGCATAATCAAGTAAGTGATGAGGCGTTCACAAATCTTTCTCTGAATAAATATTTAACGGTCTCCTTCTCCAACTTTCCATCACATGTTATCGTGTATTGTCGATTGAATATTGGATTGAATGGGCAGGTCAACTACTTGAAACAAAATGTCGTCCTTCGCGGTCGCGAGAATATGAGCATGTGCTTTGAATATGTATAAATATGTGTACGCAATTGATTTTTGCCCATGACCTTCAGGGCTCAGCCAGTAGATCTATAAAGTCCACTCGTAGTATTGATTATAGTATTTTCTGAAAAAAGACCACTTGGGTGAATGAACATATTGCACTGCCTTCCATTGTATCGTGTGAAATCGTATGGAATAGAATGGTGTCGTATTGAATTATATTATCATATAGTATCGTATGATATTATATTTTACTTAACGATACAAGATGTTCTCTTGGAGGAGATTACGTATATCACAGACACCCTTAAAGTGTCACACACACACACACACACACACACACACACACACACACACACACACACACACACACAATCTCGCTTCCAAGGCGGGCGCGTTTCCTCCTGGTCATTACTCCACTGTGTGTGTGTGTGTGTGTGTGTGTGTGTGTGTGTGTGTGTGTGTGTGTGTGTGTGTGTGTGTGCACGCCTCTACTTTCTGTCTGTCTGTCTGTCTCTCCGTGTCTCTCTCTCTCACTGTATGTCTCTATTTCTCTGTCTCTATGTCTTTCAGTTCTGTTTTATGAAATGGATGAGACAATTGGATTACAAAAACCAGAAACAAATCAAATGAGACACTCTCTGTCTGCCTGTATGCCTGTCTGTCTGTCTCTCTCTCTGTCCGGATTATGGGCATCGAAATTCATGTGTCCCAAATTTGATTTGCGCAATGTGTCAACAATCTAAAGAAGACGAAGTTCACTTTGTGCTGTGTTGTCCAGTATTAAGAGATCTTAGAGAACAGTTGATTCCAGTAAATACTGCCTGTTAACTCTCTCTATACAAACGGCGAAAGAGACGACGTTAACAGCGTTTCACCCCAATTACCACCATCAAAATAGTGCAAGCGGAAGGCTCTGATACTGAAGAGGTGAATGTTGACAAAGAATACCACAATTCTGACGACGGAAGCTAAAGGTTGGGTCATTCAGACACCCACTGGACATCCGAGGGGTCTGTGTAGAGGAGAAGAAAGGACTGGCCGTACTGAGTGAGTTAAGACTTATCATGTTAATGTCATCAACAAATGAACAGACTGTCAAGGAGTTCGCTCTATATCTGTCTAAAGCACTCAAAAGGAGAAGTGTATATGTTACATCATGAAGACTTTTTAAATGTATGGCTTTAGCATTTTACTGTATACCCCCCTTCACAGGGGGTTGTGGCCTATATGAATAAACCATCTCAATCTCTGTCTCTCTGTATCTCACTCTCTCTCTATCTGTCTCCCTGTCTCTCTCCGTGCCTCTCTGTTCGTCTCTTTCTCTATGTCTCTGTCTCTTTGTCTCCATCTCTGTCTGTCTGTCCGTCTGTCTGTCCATCTGGTCCATCTGTCTGTCTGTATGTCTGTCTCTGTCCCTGTCTCTATCTTTGTCTCTCTCTCCTGCTGCTCTATCTTTTCTCCCCCCCCCTCCCTCGCCCCCCCCCCCTCTCTCTCTCTCTTCCCACTGCGTGCTTATTCCCTCCCACCCAATTAATCCAATAACGGAGATTTCTAGGAGAAGACAAGCAGAGAGAGAAAGAGAGAGAGACACACACACAGACAGAGAGACACAGAGAGAGACAGAAAGAGAGAGTGTTCAAAAGACCCCCATGATCAATATTAGCCAATTTATTTATTTTTTCTTTCTTTTTTTTTCTTTTTTTGTCGTCTTCTTTTTTTTCTTTTTCTGTTGAGGGAACCACCAGAGATTTCAATGCGAGACAGCTGGGCAGGGCTAGTGTGGTGTCACGACACAACTATCAGCATGCACGAGATTTGTGTGAGGGTGGGTGTGGGTGTGGGTGTGTGTGTGTGTGGAGGGGTGGATAGTTTGGAGCGTGTGGGTGGGTGGGAAGGTGGTGGTGGGAGTGGCGAGACGGGGGTTAGCGTGTGTGTGTGTGGGGGGGGGGGGGGGGGGGGGGGGGGGGGGGGGGGGGGGGGGGGGGGGGATGCGAGTGGGGTTTGGGTTGGTGGTGGTGGTGGTGGTGGTGATGTTAGTGTTTACGTGTGTATGTGTGTTTGTGTTTTCGTGTTTGCTTGCTTGCTTGCTTGCTTGTGTGTGTGTGTGTGTGTGTGTGTGTGTGTGTGTGTGTGTGTGTGGAGGTGTGTGTGTGTGTGTGTGTGTGTGTGTGTGTGTGTGTGTGTGTGTGTGTGTGTGTGAGACAGAGAAGGCTAGACAGACAAGCTTGTTATTGAAACAGGTCTGTCTTGACTGAAGAAGACCCCGTTATCATTCTCTTGAGAAGAATCAATGAAAAATGAACCCCAGTCACTCAAAGACTATCCCATGACTGCTGTCGAGAAGACTGATTGATTGAATCTTTAATGGGTAATGAATTAGGCTCAGTAAAGGCCTTTTTACAATTCTGCCCATTTAACGACACAAAACAAAAAAAATAAAGAACGACACAAAACATAGAAATAAAGAAATAAAATGAAATAAAATAAAATAATTAAAACGACGAATAAGAATAATAACTGGAATAGTCTATTAAAAGTAAGAAAGCAATGAAAACAACAATTCGTACATGTACGTACGTGGTGGTGTGTGTCCATCGAGATCGATGATGACCATCGTTGTCATCCAGCTGGGGGATGGGGGGAGGGTGGTGGTGGTGGGGGGGGGGGGGGTGCTCATGAATCTATCTGTGAGTGCGCAGATGGCTGAATAGTCCAATCTGCGCACGAAATGTTCGCTGACAGTTGGGGCAGACAAAGACAGGCATATCATTGTCAGGGAGCTTGTTTGCCCGGGACTTTCTGGCCTGCCTCTTCTGAACAGCTGCAGCAGTCCTGTTGGCCTCGCACAACTTGGCACCTTTGTGCACAGCAGCGCGTCATTTGTCACGGTCCGCTGCAGATTCCTCCCTGGAGTCAGGGTTGATATCAAACGCTTTCAGAGAGACTTTCAGAGTATCTTTGAAGCGCTTCTTCTGACCTCCGTGTGATCTCTTCCCTTGTTGCAGCTCGCCATAGAAGAGCCTTTTGGGCAGCCGATGGTCTGGCATGCGCGCCACGTGTCCAGCCCAGCGAAGCTGGGACTGCATCAGGTTGGTGAAGATGCTGGGAAGGGTGGCTTTTGCAAGCACCTCCGTGTCTGGGGTCCTGTCTTGTCACTTGATGTTCAGTAGCTTCCTGAGGCATGTTGTGTGGAAGTGCTTCAGCTTCTTGGCATGTCGTTGGTACACTGTCCAAGTTTCGCAGGCGTACAGTAGTGTGGGGAGAACTACTGCTCTGTACACCTTTAGTTTGGTCTCAAGACCAATGCCTCTTCTGCCCATTTAACGACACAAAACATAAAAATAAAGAACGACACACACACACACACACACACACACACACACACACACACACACACACACACACACATTACACACACATTATAAAACAAACAAACAAAGACATACGTACACATTCACGCACACACACACAAACACACACAAACACACATACACACGCACTTACTGTTCATTTGCTGGAGGAAGAGAATGAGAATAAGAAGAGAATGATCATCAAAGAAGGGTTTGTCACCTCACAACGAGCAGGTTACAGGTCTAACAGGAAAGCAGGCACCTCTCAGTTGCCAACACGTTTCAGTTCAGTCAATGCGTTTCAGTTCAGTCAACACGTTCCAATCCCGCGTTTCAGTTCAGTCAACACGTTTCAGTTCAGTCAACACGTTCCAACCCTCACGTTTCAGTTCAGTCAACACGTTTCAGTTCAGTCAACACGTTCCAATTCCCGCGTTTCAGTTCAGTCAACACGTTTCAGTTCAGTCAACACGTTCCAACCCCCACGTTTCAGTTCAGTCAACACGTTCCAACCCCCACGTTTCAGTTCAGTCAACACGTTTCAGTTCAGTCAACACGTTCCAATCCCCACATTTCAGTTCAGTCAACACGTTCCAGTCCCCACGTTTCATTCAGCACGCTTCAGTCAACACGTTCAAAGTCCCCCGCGTTTCAGTCCATGTTTCAGTGCCACTTTCAGTCCGTTAGACACGTTTCAGCCCATACGCTTCTATTCATCAGCCTCGTTTCGTAGACCTTCAGCCAGCTGAAACATGAAACTGGAGAAAAGACGTGAAAGGGGAACGACCACGATCTCTAGCAATCCCCCGATTTCTCTCAATTGTGAGAAAGCAGGCACCTCTCTGTAACTGGATGTCTACCTCTTGGGGCTGCGTCACCTGTGGTCAGCACTATCAGTGGAGTGTTGGCCTGGAAGTAATGCGTCCGCCTAGGAAGCAAAAGAATCTGAGCGCACAGGTTCGAATCACACCGGCAGTGGCCAGTATTTTCTCTCCCTCCACTAGAACTTGAGTGGTGGTCTGGACCCTAGTCATTCGGATGAGGCGATAAACCGAGGTCCCGTTGTGCAGCATGCATTTAGCGCACGTAAAAGAACCCAACGGCAACAAATGGTTGTCCCGGGCAAAATTCTGTAGAAAAAATCCACTTCCATAGGAAAACAACAACATAAAACAAACGAAAAAACAAAACAAAAAGAAAAACAAACAAAAAAACAACAAACAAACAAAAAAATTGCAGGCAGAAAAAAAGGGTGGCGCTGACAGTGTAGCGACGCGCTCTCCCTGGGGACAACAGCCCCCCGAATTTCGCACAGAGAAATCTATTGTGAGAAAAAGAATAATACAATACAAATACAAAACCAAGAACGCTACTTAAAAGTACACTACAGGGACAGTAGGGGCTGCACTTCAAACTCACTTCAGCAGAAAAAGAGGTTAAGATGCCAGACACTCGTTCAAACAATCAAACATCAAACGACACTCATACCAGCGATTCAGACCACAATGGTTCAGTCCCCCGTGCTTCAGTCTCCACGTTTCAGTCGACACGTTTCAGTTCAGTCCCCGCGTTTCAGTTCAGTCCCCGCGTTTCAGTTCAGTCAACACGTTCCAATCCCCGCGTTTCAGTTCAGCCAACACGTTTCAGTTCAGTCAACACGTTCCAATCCCCGCGTTTCAGTTCAGCCAACACGTTCCAATCCCCGCGTTTCAGTTCAGTCAACACGTTCCAATCCCCGCGTTTCAGTTCAGCCAACACGTTTCAGTTCAGTCAACACGTTTCAGTTCAGTCAACACGTTCCAATCCCCACGTTTCAGTTCAGTCAACACGTTCCAATCCCCGCGTTTCAGTTCAGTCAACACGTTCCAATCCCCGCGTTTCAGTTCAGTCAACACGTTCCAATCCCCGCGTTTCAGTTCAGTCAACACGTTCCAATCCCTGCGTTTCAGTTCAGTCAACACGTTCAAAGTCCCCCGCGTTTCAGTCCATATTTCAGTGCCCCTTTCAGTCCGTTAGACACGTTTCAGCCCACACGCTTCTATTCATCAACCTCGTTTCGTAGACCTTCAGCCAGCTGAAACATGAAACTGAAGAGAAAACGTGGGAGGGGAACGACCACGATTTCTCGCAATCCCCCGATTTCTCTAAATTGTGAGAAATCATGGGGGTGCCCCCCCCCCCGCCCCCCGCCCCCCGCCCCCTTCCATTTCCTCACCCTCTCACCTCCCCCCCCCATCCTCCTAACCCTCAACACCCCCTCCCTCGCCCCCCCGACCCCACTCCCACCCCCTCTTCTCCATAAGCACCCCAAATCAATTCTCTGCAGTTTATCTTCGCCTTCCCCCCATTTCCTCACTCACTCTCTCACTCTCTTATCTCCTGATGAGCACTTAATGTGATAACACAGATCTGCCAGGACGAGAGTCGACTTCCCGAAGCAGACTTCAGAAGATCACGTGGTCGACACCAGCGCCGCCTGGCGAGGCAACCGAGATGCCACTAGACAGGACCATTAAGAGTGACGGTTGATCCTGGCCAACGGAAGACAGTGGTCAGGAAACGAAGCGGGGGTTTGTTAGTTTTTATTTGCATTTGTATTTCTTTTTATCACAACAGATTTCTCTGTGTGAAATTCAGGATGCTCTCCCTATGGAGAGCGCGTCGCTATACTACAGCGCCACCCTTTTTTGTATTTTTTCCTGCGTGCAGTTTTATTTGTTATTCCTATCGAAGTGGATTTTTCTACAGAATTTTGCCAGAAACAACCCTTTTGTTGCCGCGGGTTCTTTTACGTGCGGTAAGTGCATACTGCACACGGGACCTCGGTTTATTGTCTCATCCGAATGACTAGCATCCAGACCACCACTCAAGGTCTAGTGGAGGGGGAGAAAATATCGGCAGCTGAGCCCGTGATTCGAAGCAGCGCGCTCAAATTCTCTCGCTTCCTAGGCGGACGCGTTACCTCTAGGCCATCACTCCATTAACTTCTTGTCAGGATGAAGACTTGTCTGCCTGCCACGCTCTATGGTTTGGTCTCAGCCTCTGTTGGAATCCCCGTGTTCCGTTTTTTGAGTATCGTCTCTGTGTTTCCATGTTCTTTCTGCTTCTATATTTATCTGTTTCTGTCTGTCTGTTTCTCTCTCTCTGATTGTGTCATGTGTGCGAATGTTTTGTTCTGACAATCAAAAGAAGAAAAAGGAGAAGAAGAATTTATATATATATATATATATATATATATATATATATATATATATATATATCTGTGTGTGTGTGTGTGTGTGTACATACATACATACTTTTGCTTTGTATCTTTATAGAGAATTCCATCTGACAGATACGCTTGTAACCTGATATTGGTGCTTGCTATTGAAGAAGCTGTATTGATCTTACTATTAGTTATAATGACAATTCTAAATGTTGCTGTTGCTCCCTGTTCCTACTGGGGCTATGTAAAAGAACTGTTCAAACGTTTTTAGCCTTAGTCCCTGGACAATGATGCCAGCAGTGACGGTGTGTGTGTGTGTGTGGGTGGGTGGTCATCAACTTGATCTGCTGCTTTTGGGATATTGACTGTCCTGGTAAAATGGAGTGGTAGTTACCTGTAACAGAGTGCCCACCCGAAATTGAAAGAACCCACGTTCGAGACACCTGAGCTCCCCTTCCCCTCTTCCCAGTCTCTCCGCTAGATCTTGTGTTGGGATCTGGATGCTAGTCTTTGTGGTAAGACAGAGTGGAGTGATATGGCCTAGAGGAAACGCGTCCGCATTGGAAAGCGAGAGAATCTGAGCGCATTGGTTCGAATCACGGCACAGTCGCCAGTATTGTCTCCAACTTCACTAGACCTTCAGTGGAGATCTGGACGCTAGTCATTCGGAAGAGGTGATAAACCGAGGCTCGGTGTGCAGCATGCATTTAGCGCACGTAAAAGAACCCACGACAACAAGAGCATTGTCCCTGGCAATATTCTGTAGAATAACTCACTTTGATAGAAAAAAAAAGACAAGACAAAAAAGCACACCAAAAGAAAAAAGAAACCAAACAAACAACAACAAAAAACTGCATGCGGGGAAAAAAATACACAAAAAATGGGTGGTATTCTAAATGCAGCGACGCGTTCAGCCTGCGGAGATCAGCCCAAATTTCAAACAGAGAAATCTGTTGTGATAAAAAACAAAAGAAGAAGAATGATGATAATGATAATAATAATAAAACATGTTTCATCCTGTCGCACACACACATACATGACACATCGGCAGTGAACTTGCTGTTGCTAGGAACGTGCTACAGAACAATCCACTGTGGTAGGCAAAAAAGAATGTGCACAGACAAAACACACAAAACGAAACATGAACAGAAAGGGGTGCTGAACAGTGCTAGCACGTTCTCTCGCGGAGGGTAATATGAGGGGCAGCCCGAATTGTATACAATGGAATGGATTGTGACAACAAAATAATCTAATGAAATCAATACCATTCGTTCCAATCCATTTTAGTCCAATTTGATAAGTGGGAAGTGCTCCATATCTTCAACAAACCTATCTAACAAAACACATACCATTCATTGCAATCCATTTGAGTCCAATTAATACATGAAAAGTACTCCATATCTTCAACAAACCTATCTGACGAAATGCATACCATTCATTCCAATCCAATTCAATTCAGTTCGATATATGGAAGAACTCCATATCTTCAACAAACCTAGCTAACGAAATGCATACCATTCATTCCAATCCATTTCAGTCCAGTTCGATATGTGGGAAGCGCTCCATATCTTCAACAAACCTGTCTAATGAAACACATACCATTCATTCCAATCCATTTCAGTCCAGTTCCATATATGGAAAGCACTCCACATCTTCAACAAGCCAACCCAGTTTCACTTCTCCACCCCATCGTCAGCATCCCTTCCCCTTTCTCTCCAGCTATCTCCTGGCACAATAATCAAAGTGATAACACAGATCTGCTGAGGAGAAAGAACGAAAGCCTGAGGCAAACATCAAAGCATCGTGTGATCAATATTAACGCCTCGCGGCGACGTGATCAGGAAATGACAAAGGGGCAGGAGGCAGGCGGCAACGTCAGAGTGACAGTGAAACATTCGTGACGTGTTGCCATGGATTTTGGTGACAGGGACACGTGCTCGCACGTGCTGAATGGGTCATTTGGGTCATCTGACAGACAGGGAGGACCTGGTGGCATCGGTGGGAGTGATGGTCTAGAGGTAACGCGTCCGCCTAGGAAGCGAGAGAATCTGAACATGCTAGTTCGAATCATGGCTCAGCCGCCGATATTTCCCCCCCCCTCCACTGGACCTTGAGTGGTGGTCTGGATGCTAGTCATTCAGATGAGACGACAAACCGAGGTCACGTGTGCAGCATGCACTTAGCGCACGTAAAAGAACCCACGGCAACAAAAGGGTTGTTTCTGGCAAAATTCTGTAGAAAAATCCACTTCGATAGGGAAGACATTATAAAAAAAACTGCACACAGGGGGGCAAAAAAAAGGGTGGCACTGTAGTGTAGCGACGCGCTATCCCTGTTGAGAGCAGCCCGAATTTCACACAGACAAATCTGTTGTGATAAAAAGAAATACAAATGCAAATACAAATACAAAAACAATCATTTGGATAAGACGATAAACTGAGGTCCAGTGGACAGCACGCACTGGGCATTCTGAAAAAACACACAAAAAAACCAACAAAAAAACACCTAACTCTGTGGCAACAAAAAGTGTTGTCCTCTGGCAAAATTCTGTATAAAAAGAAAAGAAAAAAGAAAGCCGTTCTGATAGGTACACAAATATACATGCATGCACTCAAGGCCTGACAAGCGCGTTGCTTAATGCTGCTGTCAGGCATCTGTAGATGTGGTGTAGCGTATATGGATTTCTCTCTCTCTCTCTCTCTCTCTGTGTCTCTCTCTCAGATTCTAGGTAGGTCTCTCTGTGTCTCTCTCTGTGTCTCTCTCTGTGTCTCTCTGTCTCTGTCTCTCTCTGTCTCTCTGTCTCTGTGTCTCTGTCTCTCTCTCTCTCTCTCTCGCGCGCGCATGTTCTGAAACTATTTTTTCTGTAAATCTCATCAAAATCTGCCACCACTAATCCACCACCTCCATCCGTTCTTTTTTTTTTTTTTTTTTTTTTATGTTATTGCTTTTGTTGTTTTTGTTGTTTTTTCTTCTGTTTTTAGTTTTGCTCCACAAGAACAACTAGCTACTTCTCTGCTGCTCCCTCTCCTCCCACTCTCTCCCCCCCCAGACCACCCCCACCCCCACCCCCCACTTCTTTCCCCCAGCATGCTATTGAAATGATAACACAATTTGCCGGGATAGAAAACAGAGCGCCAGAGGCAAACATCAATACATCACGCGCCTTCGACGCCAGCAGCGAGCTCCTGATGGGAATTTCAGGCAGCGAGGATTTTCAAGAACAGGTGGGATCGTTGGACGGGGCAGCAACTCAATTATTGCTGCAGGCGATTCCCCCAACGTGACCTGTCCACGGAAGACTGCGTTTGACTTGGCTGGTGTTTTCATCAGGGCTGTCGGAGAGATAAGAATATAATATATGCAGGTAGATATGGGGGAAAAAGAATGTTATGTTGCAATAATTGAGCAATACTATGCTTGATTGTCTTTCTTCTATCTTTTTATATACTCTCTCTCTCTCTCTCTCTCTCTCTCTCTCTCTCTCTCTCTCTCTTCTCTCATTGAGGAATTGAGAGACTGAGATAGTGAACAACAATGAGTCCTTATTTCATCAAAGAACGTAGTCATCTCTGAATAATAAATCCCTGAATTAATAATATTGTTAATAAAGTAAGAAAGAACGATAGACGGGATAAGAAATCAAAAAGAAAGAACCCCGCCCCCCCCAAAAAAAAAAAAAAAAAAAAAAAAAACAACCCAAAAAACAACAACAAAAACAAAAACAAAAACAAAACAACAACAACAGACAAACAAAAAACAAAAACAGACTTCTATTCTAGATATTATTATTCATTATAATAAATGGTGTTAAAGTAAAACAGAGCATTTGATAAATGACGATGCTGATGCTGTTGCTGCTGCTGCTGCTGCTACTGCTCATAATGATAATGATAATGATACTACTGCTACCACTACTGCTACTACTACAACTACTACTACTACTGCTACTACTACTTCCACTACTACAACAAAAAAAAATGATGATTATGATAATGATAACAACAAAAGCACAACAAGAGCTATTAATACTACTACTACTACTGCTGCTACTATTACTACCACTGCTACTACTGCTATTACTACTGATGATGATGATGTTGTTAATGCTGCTGCTGCTGCTGCTGATGATGATAATAATGATAGAGGAATAATAATAAGAAGAAAACGTGTTACATCATCTTTCACTTAGTGTATTTAAAAAAAAACAAAAAACAAACAAACAAAAAAATCAACCAAACAAACAAACAAAAAAACAAAACACACACACACACACACACACACACACACACACACACACACACACACAGAGAAACCACCCAGCCATTTCTCAGGTCCAGAGGTCTCTTTCAGAGGCACAGTCAGTTCGCTGCAAAGCTGTTCTATATACCTCCACCCCCCACCCCCCCCCAAACCCCTCCGCTTTCCCTTACTTCTCTCACGGTTTGCGATCACAGTGATGACACAGTTTGA
>NC_134896.1:47411783-47414283 GCF_041734735.1 Babylonia areolata
GCCTAGGAAACGAGAGAATCTGTGCACGCTGGCTCGAATCACGGCTCAGCCACTGATATTTTCTCTCCCTCCACTAGACCTTGAGTGGTGGTCTGGACGCTAGTCATTCGGATGAGACGATAAACCGAGGTCCCGTGTGCAGCATGCACTTAGCGCACGTAAAAGAACCCACGGCAACAAAACGGTTGTTCCTGGCAAAGAACCATCAAAACGGTTGTTCCTGGCAAAATTCTGTAGAAAAATTCACTTCGACAGGAAAAAAAACAAATAAAACTGCAGGCAGGAAAAAATGCAAAAAAACAACACAAAAACGGGTGGCGCTGCAGTGTAGCGACGCGCTCTCCCTGGGGAGAGCAGCCCGAATTTCACACAGAGGAATCTGTTGTGATAAAAAGAAATACAAATACAAATGCAACCCCCCAGAAGCAGCCACAACTGCTCCATCTCACCTCACCCTCCATTCACCTTCCCTCCACACACAAACACATTGCAGTCATGTCTCTTTCACCCCCCCTCCCCTTCCCTCTTGCCCGCTCTTTCTCCTAACACACAATAAATTGATTGATTGACTGATTGATTGATTGATTGATACGGATACTCACATAGCGCCTATCCTCGGTCGGAGACCAAGCTCTAAGCGCTTTTGCAAACACGGGGTCATTTGCACAACATGCTGCTTGCCTGGGTAGAGCCGACTGACGGCTGCCACTGGGCACTCATCAATTCGTTTCCTGTGTCATTCAATCAGATTTCAGGCACGCACAGATACACACTCAGACAGACATGTAACATTTTACGTGTATGACCGTTTTGTTTATTTACCCTGCCATGGAGGCAGCCATACTCCGTTTTCGGGGTTCTGTATGATGGGTGTGTTCTTGTTTCCGTAACCCACCGAACGCTGACATGGATTACAGGATCATAAACGTGCGTATTTGATCCTCTGCGTTTTCACACGAAGGGGGTTCAGGCACTAGCAGGCATATGTTGATCAACATATGTTGATCTAGGAGATCGAAAAAAAAAAAAAAAAATCTCCACCTTTTACCCACCAGGCGCCGTCACCGAGATTAGAACCCGGGACCCTCAGGTTGAAAGTCCAACGCTTTAACCATTCGGCTATTGCGCCATTGAATCCAAACTCACAGATTTGGTTTGAAAATAAACAAACCAACCAACAAACAAAAAATGACCAAACAAGCTGAGCGCTGGAGGAAATCCTCAAAGAAGCACGTAGCCCACGGAGAGCTGTACGTGACGACATTTTCTGGAACCCGGGATTCCAGCGACAGGTGGGAGGGTCAAAGAGACAGTGAAACAATAACGCTTTTCTGGCGTTTTGCATATGAATGGCAGCGGCAGGCGTGTGACGGCATTGGTTGAACGGTTTGTTGGATGGGGAAGGGAGGGAGGGAGGAAGGAAGGGAGGGAGGAAGTGAGGAAGGAAGGGAGGGAGGGAGGGAGGAAGTGAGGAAGGAAGGGAGGGAGGAAGTGAGGAAGGAAGGGAGGGAGGGAGGAAGGGAGGGGGAAGCAAGAATGGGGATGTGTGAAGGGAGGGAGGGAGGGAGGGGGAAGCAAGAATGGGGATGTGTGAAGGGAGGAAGGGAGGGAGGGAGGGAGGGAGGGAGGGAGGGGGAAGCAAGAATGGGGATGTGCGAAGGGAGGGAGGGAGGGAGGGAGGGGGAAGCAATAATGGGGATGTGCGAAGGGAGGGAGGGAGGGGGAAGCAAGAATGGGGATGTGTGAAGAGAGGAAGGGAGGGAGGGAGGGGGAAGCAAGAATGGGGATGTGTGAAGGGAGGAAGGGAGGGAGGGAGGGAGGGGGAAGCAAGAATGGGGATGTGTGAAGGGATGGAAGGAGGGAGGGAGGGAGGGAGGAAGAACATAGAATGAAGAGTTCGGTTGGGGTTAATGAAATGAAACAGACATGGTCATGCCTCATGTCGTCATGTCGACTTTCTTTTTCTTTCCCCGATCTACTCTGTTTTTGTTAGTGGTTGTTGTTTTTTTTGTGCATATGTTATAATGTGTGTGTGTGTGTGTGTGTGTGTGTGTGTGTGTGTGTGTGTGTGTGTGTGTGTGTGTGTGTGTGTGCGTGTGTGCGTGTGTGTGTGAACTTTTATCTGGTGTGCCCTGGTGTTTTCCTGGTGTGGAGTCTGAGGCACGATTTGTTGTTTTCTTTCTTCTTTTATTTTCCTTTTTTTTTTTTTTTTTTTTTTTTTTTTTTTTTTAAAGATTGTCACTGGCGCACTTGGGAGTGGGCGGGCTGCTAGTCTTCGTACGCCACGTAACAATTAATGGAGGTTCGTCCAGGATTTCTCGGCATTCGATTAGACATCAGTGATACCAGAGCGCACCAGTATTTCTGTCTTCTATCTTCTTGTTTTGATTTGTGAGTGTGTTAGTTATCACAGTGGGCGGTTGGAGTGTTGGACCCTAGCGTCAGTAAGGGATCCCCAGGCGAGGGTGGGAGTTTGACAGCAAATATAAGTCAATGTGGA
>NC_134896.1:47419283-47421783 GCF_041734735.1 Babylonia areolata
ACACATACCACACACATACCACACACACACACACACACACACACACACAAACACACACCACACACATACACACAAACACACACACAAACACACACCACACACATACCACACACACACACACATACCACTCACACACACACACACACACACACATGCTGAACCGAATTTGTAAAAAAAAAAAAAAAAAAATGCCAGTGAGAAGAAAGCGACGGTGGCTTTCTGTAATTGAAAAAAAAAAAGAAGAAAAAAAGAAAGAAGAAAAAAAAAGCCGAATAAGTTTTGAGCGTCCTCTCTTTCGGGAAATAAAACCTTCTCTCCCTCCCTGCCTCTCTCTCTCTCTCTCTTTCGTTGCGCTAAGGACAGACTGGAAGAATTCGCTATGCCTAAAATCTTAATCCTTGTATAAAAACGTTTTGAGTTCTCAGTTCTGAGCTCTCTCTCTCTCTCTCCCCTGTCTCTCTATCTCTGCCCCCCACCTCTCTCTCTCCCCTCTCTCTCTATCTCTGCTCCCCACCTCTCTCTCTCCCCTGTCTCTCTATCTCTGCCCCCCACCTCTCTCTCTGCCCGTCCATGCGTCATGCCTGCCCCATCATGAGCCCCCCCCCCCACCCCCCTCCCGTTATCATTGGCTGGTTCATGTAAGCTTTTGTCATTGTCATCGTCATTCTCTATCTATTCATCCAGCCAGCCAGCGGGCCAGCCACCCACCCATCCATTTGTATCTACCTATCTATCTATCAATCTTGACCATGTTTTTTTTTAATTCAAATATTTTTTCTTCACGACAAGGCATGAATTAATGTGCACGGTGTGTTGCCTACGATGTCCAGGAAGTAACCCCCCACTTCTCCCCACCCCGGGGAAAAAAAATGATCGTTATGCTGCTTATCGAGTTTACAAGATATAATTACTGGAACATATGCCTTTCAACAAACAGAGTACTTAGAATATAGAGGTATGTGAATATAGAACAGTCGTTGTGTTTAACTCACTCAGAACGGCCAGTCCTCTCTTCTCCTCTACACAGACCCCTCGGATGTCCAGTGGGTATCTGAATGATCCAACCTTTAGCTTCCGTCGTCAGAATTGTGGCATTCTTTGTCAACATTCACCTCTTCAGTATAAGAGCCTTCCGCTTGCAATATTTTGATGATGGTAATTGGGGTGAAACGCTGTTAACGTCGTCTCTTTCGCCGTTCGTATGGAGAGAGTTAATAAGAACACATAACACAAACATGGAAACATGCAATTTCTATGACTACAAAACCAGGACACTGAAAATACAGACTCACAAAGAGACAATGGCTGTGATATAGTTATCATTGGAAAATCCCGTCAATTTGCCCATGAATGGCAAAGCAAGATCAATCACATGTGGTCACAACTTTCATGTCTGGTGATCTAAACGCACGCAAATGTTTGTTCCGCTGTGGGTTATTAAATGCAGATCTGACCGTCAGAGGAATAGCTTGAACTCCCTGCTATCGTTAATATTCTTCGTACCCCCTTCCTAACCACTTCTCTTTCTCTCTCTCTGTCTCTCTCTGTCTGTATCTGTCTGTCTCTGTGCCTCTGTCTGTCTCTCTGTCTGTCTCTGTCTCTCTCTGTGTCTGTCCCTTTATCTGTGTCTCTCTCTGTCTGTCTGTTACTGTCTCTGTCACTTTCTCTGTCTCTCTGTCTCTGTCTCTCTCTGTCTGTCTGTCTCTGCCTCTGTCTCTCTGTCTCTGTCTCTTTCTGTCTCTCTGTCTCTGTCACTGTCTCTCTGTCTCTGTCTCACTCTGTTTCTCTGTCTCTGTCTCTCTGTTTCTCTGTCTCTGTCTCTCTCTCTCTGTTCCTGTCTGTCACTTTCTCTGTCACTGTCTCTGTCTCGCTGTCACTGTCTCTCTCTGTCTCTGTCTCCCTGTCTCTCTCTGTCTGTCTGTCTCTGTTTCTGTCTCTCTGTCTCTCTCTATCTGTGTCTCTCTGTCTCTGTCTGTCTCTCTCCAACAGCAGTCTTGGCCGTTCGAATTGGCACACACACACTGGCTTGACTGCCCCAGTGATCTTACGTGTTTTACGCAAAGTGATTGATTACACTGTTCCCTGTTGTCTGTGTGTATTCGTTTTTTTTGTTTGTTTGTTTCTTTACCTGAATAAATGCCACGTCTTCATGTTCATTCGGACAGGGTGAAACACACAAAAAACAACATATAAACCAGCCTTTTCTTTAACTAAAGTATTGACTGATATATTTGATTGAAACGGATACTTATAATATAGCGCCTGTCCGCGGTCGGAGACCAAGCTCTAAGCGCTTTACAAATACGGGGTCATTTACACAACAGGCTGCCTACCTGGGTAGAGCCGACTGACGGCTGCCATTGGGCGTTCATCATTCGTTTCCTGCGTCATTCAATCAGATTTCAGGCACACACACATACATACTCCGACAAAATGTAACATTTTACGACTATGATCATTTGTTTTTGTGTTTTGTTTATTTACCCCGCCACGTAGGCAG
>NC_134896.1:47436783-47441783 GCF_041734735.1 Babylonia areolata
CCCCCTCGCCCCCCCCCCGCCCCCCCGCCCCCTCCCTGCCCCCCACCATACCATTCTGTCTACAACCCTCTTCATCACCTTTCCAGCCCCACAGATTCAATCAACCACCCCTTCCAGTATCCCCCCCCCACCATCCCCCACTCTCCACTATCAAGGCCCTTCCCCTTATTCTCCCAGCGAACAATAAACGAATTCAACGACACAGTATCAGAGAAGGGAAAATCGAACGCCTATGGCCAACTTCACAGATCACGTGGTATGCTGTGGCACCTCGTGACGAGATTTACAGGAAGCCACACAGGATCGGAAGAGGTCAGGAGGTGGCGTGAGGACGGTGAAACCAGTTTTCCCCCTGAAGTATTTCCACACGATCTGCCTGTGGGAAGCGTGTGCTCCGCATTTCCTGAAGTGGGGTTTGGATTGAGATGGAAACGGAAGGGAGAAGGGACAGAGGGAGTGAAGCAGAGAGAAAAAGACTGGGAAAGAGAGAAAGAGAGACAAACACACAAGCAGAGACAGAAACAGGGACAGAAGCAAAGACAGAGACAGAGGCAAATTAGACAGACAGTTAGAGGGGCAGAGACAAAGATACAGGGAGAGAGGCAAGGGGGGGGACAGAATCAAATACTAAGATAGACAGACAGAGATAAACATACACCTCTGGGTGCCAGAGGGACGAATACATTTGAGAGAACGAACGAACGAACGAAATTGTTTTAATTGAACTTAGGGGTATTATAACACTTTAATAGATGACACAATATCATAATGTTCATGGACTTGACATTAATTCTACTCAATTAGGTCTGAGTATATTTCTCCTTTTGATCACATGGAAAATAAATTTTGATACATGGAAGTTTCTCTGCTTGTTGTTTGATCGGAGAAGTGAACTAAGAGACATGTTTAAACATACATTTGAGAGAGAGACAGAGAGAGAAAGAGAGAGAGAGAGAGAGAGAGAGAGAGAGAGAGCTCAAAACGTTTTTTTTTTTTTTCTTATTATTCAAGGATTAAAATTTTAGGCATGGCCTATTCTTTCAATCTGTCCTTGCTAATCTACATCAGTTACACAACAGCATACACATATTTGAAAGAAAGGGGAGAAAGAATAAGAAAAAAAAATGACAGAAAGAGAGAGTGAGAGAGAGAGAGAGAGAGAGAGAAAGAGGACTAGACAAGACAATACAAGACAAAATTCGTTATTTTCGATGATAATAGATAAGCTCTGGCGCACATTTTAACATCCAGTCCCCGCCCTGAAACAGGGTCAACACTACACAATACCACATTGAAGTCATAGCATGCACAACACAATACTCCATAAAGTCATAAGCATGCACTAACCAATAATGTATAAAGGCATAAATATGGTAATAACAACGTACACACACACACACACACACACACACACACACAGAGACATTCACACACACACACATTCACACACACACACACACACACACACACACACAAATGAAATCGCACACACACGCGCACACACACACACACACACACACACACACACACACAAACATGAAATCACACACACACACACACACACACACACACACACACACACACACACAGATCCGAGCTTGAAGCACGTGCTGGACACAAGCGCATCGTGGCGAGGTTATCAGGAAACAGCGAGGTGTCGGGTGACAGGCCGGGATGTCAGAGTGACAGCGACACAGTCACCGCCTCAGGCGCTTCCCTGCAGTGCCGTTTATCACGTGCATGTGGAGTGATGGCCTAGAGGTAACGTCCGCCTAGGAAGCTGGAGAATCTGAGCGCACTGGTTCGAATCACGGCACAGTCGCCAGTATTTTCTCCCCCCCCCCCCCCCCACACACACCCCTCCACTAGACCTTGAGTGGTGGTCTGGATGCTAGTCATTCGGATGAGATGATAAAGTGAGGTCCTGTGTGCAGCACGCACTTAGCGCATGTAAAAGAACCCACGGCAAAAAAAGGGATGTCCCTGGCAAAAATGCTGTAGAAAAATCCACATCGATAGGAAAAAACAAACAAACAAGCTGCAGGCAGGAAAAAAATACCCCCCCAAAAAATGGGTGGCGCTCTTAGTGTAGCCACGCACTCACCCTGGGCAGAGCAGCGCGAATTTCGCACAGATAAATCGGTTGTGACAAAAAGGAGAAGTACAATACAATACAACACAACACAATAGAACGTGCTTGCTCTTCCTGAGGTTCACCCACAGTGTGGCAGATGCAGGAGGTCAAACAAGAGGAGCTGGGAGAGCTAGAGGAGAAGAAGGAGGTGGAGGAGAAGGAGGAGGAGGAGGAGGGAGAGTGGGGGTTGTATTGTTTTAAAGCCAGGATATTGTCATATGATATTGTTTTGTCTTAAAAGCTTTTGGTAATGTATTTTGTCACCTTTAAAGCATGTTAGATAATGCAGATGACCCTTGCAATATCCTTCTCTCTCTCTCTCCCTCCCTCCCTCTGTCCACTCTTAGTGTTTGCCTCTATATTTCCCCTCCTCTCCCTCACTCAGTGCCTCATTCCTCAACTCTGTGTGTGTGTGCGTGTGTGTGTATGTGTGTGTGTGTGTGTGTGTGTGTGTGTGTGTGTGTGTGTGTGTGCGTGCGTGTGTGTGTGTGTGTGTGCGTGTGTGTGTGTGTGTGTGTGTGTGTGTATGCGCGCGCGCGCGTGTGTGTAAGAAAGCTTTACGAAGTGAAGAAGCACTCTCTTGACATTGCTATGAAGCAAGTAAATTAAATCATCCTGTCTATAGCCGAAACAAGTTTTTTTTTAGTTTTTTTTTTACAAGCCATCACAGAACTGTTTCAATACAGAAATTTAATCGCACATGTCTCAATTGTCCAGCTGAAAATGAAGAAAAAAAAAAAAAAAAAGAGCTGACTTGCACAATATTCTCGGCGCCTGACTGTCTGACAGTTTGTTCCTCTTGTGTACACCCCCCTGTCCACCGATAATCAGTGAGCGTTGCTTTTATGGCATTGATTCTATAATCAACTTAAAGCGCTAGGAGGAAAGAACGTTGGGATGGATAGACAGATGAATAAATAATAAACACATAGATACATAAACTAACAAGACAAATATGAATAAACAAAAAAAAAAAAAAAAAAAAAAAAGAAGAAGAAAAAGATAAATAGTTAAATGAACAAATAAATAAATAAACAAATAACAGATAAATGAGTCATATAACAAATAGATATCAGGATGAATAAATGAATGATGGATAGATAAATGAATAAATAAGTAGCTAACTGACTAACTGAATATGTATGCATATCAATGCAGTCGATAGTGCCCTTTTGCTGAACACCCCCCCCCCTTTTGGTGACAATCATTCTGACACGTCAGTGAACACAATCCATGACTGAGTGAATAAATGATTGAACTTGAATAGTACAGGGTGTGCAACAACAGGTTGTGTGCTCACACTGTCACCACACACAAACACACAAAGACAAAAAAACAACAACCAAAAAGCAAAAACAAAAACAAAAACAAAATAAAAACGAAAAAAAAAACACGCATCAAAAAGCAAATACCAACACAGAACACACAGATACACACACACACACACAGACACACAGACACACACACACACACAGAGATACACACACACACACACACACACACACACACACACACACACACGCAAACAGACAGACACACAGACACAGACACAGACACAGACACAGACACACACACACACACACACACACACACACACACACACACACACACACACACACACACACACACACACACGGCGTGTGGGGAGGCTGCCAAAAAGCAGACACACAGGCAATGCAGACAGACAGACAGACAGACAGACAGCGACAGAGGCAGAAACGGACAGACAAATGGGTGGATGGACAAGCAAACGGCCATGCAGACTAACGGACAAACAAACAGGCAGGCAGAGACAAAAAAAAAAAAAAAAAAAAAAAAAAAAAAAGGCTGTTGCTGCGGGGATGACAGTTGGAGGGAAAAGATTTCAAAGGGGTCCGGACAAAAAAAGGAAAAAAAAGAAAAAAAAGAGAACTATTAGAATGAATATTTCTTTGGAAAGTAAACAAAAATAAATAAATAAAAAAAAAAAAAAAAAAAAAAAGAGCCACAGAAAAATATACCCTTCATGGTGATGATGTTGAAGAGAAAATATAACCTTCATTGCAAGGGGGGAAAAAAGAAAAAAAAAAGAAAAGTATACCCTTTAAATCTCACGTCAGAAACTGGTGGTGGATGGCCGCTTGCATATCCAGTGGCAGATGTCTCTCTTCGGTTCATGAATATTCATTCCCAGCCGTTTTTGTCCAACCACAGTTATCGGGCGGCTTTCAAACTTCTGTCGTCTTGTTTTCATTGATTGTTTGTTTGTTTGTTTGTTTTGGTTGACCTTCTTCTTCTTCTTCTTCTTCTTCTTCTTCTTCTTCTTCTTCTTCATCATCATCATCATCATCTGCTTCGTAGTCGTCGTCGTCGTTTTTTGTTCAATTTCATTTGACATCTACCCACATTAAGTGATAGTAGAGTCGTCTTTGTGTGTGTGTGTGTGTGTGTGTGTGTGTGTGTGTGTGTGTGTGTGTGCGTGCGCGCGCGCGTGTGTGTGTGTGTGTGTGTGTGTGTGTGTGTGTGTGCGTCTGTGTCTATGTCTGTGTGTCTGTGTGTTTCTCTCTCTCTCTCTCTCCGTGTGTGTGTGTGGGGGGGGGGGGGGGGGGGCGGGGGGGGGGGCGGGGTGTTTGTCTCTGTCTTTGTCTCCGTGTGTTGGGTGTTTGTGTGTGTGTGTGCGCGTGTGTGCGCGTGTGCACGCATGTGTGTGTGTGTGTGTGTGTGTGTGTGTGTGTGTGTCACGAGCGTTCGAGGAGTGGTAGAGTGGATGAACGTGGGCTAAAAATCTGGCCAGCGAAGATATCGAGTTCGAAGTCTCTGAAGGTCTTTTGAGGCACACCTGACTGAAATTCGTCACAAAGGTAACGATTGTCGCTAATGTGAGTAA
>NC_134896.1:47456783-47471783 GCF_041734735.1 Babylonia areolata
TTGGAAATTACTGCCCTTTGATTAACAGAGGGAAACATCCACTTTCACTTCCCTTTGTACCAATATTCCACAATCGACTGAGTCATATCCGTCCCTTACCACCCCACCTTTCTGACTTTCTCTGTTTTATTCATCAAGATCAAAATATAATCTGCTCAGTCTTTAGGATATCGTCTTATCATGCACGGAATTGCACATATCTAATAATCAGTGGCTTTAAAAGACGCACAAACATAAAAAACCCACCATAAAACTATCTCCATACCTCCCTCACCCCTCTCTTGGTGTGTGTGTGTGTGTGTGTGTCTGTGTACCGAAGGAATGGAGAGAAATATATGTATGTATTTATTTGGCGTGTGTGTGTGTGTGTGTGTGTGTGTGTGTGTCCGTGTGCTTGTGTCCGTGTGTTTGTGTGTACCGAAGGAATGGAGAAAGAGATATATGCATTTATTTAGTGTGTGTGTGTGTGTGTGTGTGTGTGTGTGTGCATGTGTGTGTGGAGAGAGATATCTATGTATTCATTTGGTGCACGCGTGGTGTGTGTGTGTGTGTGTGTGTGTGTGTGTGTGTGTTATATGCTGCAGAGTTTACCCATTGTTTTATCTAAACCAAAGTAGTGTTTCGTTTTGGGGGATACCCTCAGATTTACTTGTAGAGCAAAGCTCCCATTATTCTAATTAGTTGAAATGATCGACTCTAACATGTAATATGTCGTCTGAGTTACATTATGAAACCTTACTTTAATGATTGCATACTGAATGTGTGTAGTGAAGTACACTACGTTTTTGTCTTCTCTCTCTCTCTCTCTCTCTCTCTCTCTCTCTCTCTCTCTTATGTTAATTTATTCATTTCTTCTTCTTTGTTAAAGATTATATATATATATATATATATATATATATATATATATATATATATATACATGTGTGTGTGTGTGTGTGTGTGTGTGTGTCTGCGTGTGTGTGTGTGTGAGTAAAGGTATGTTAGTGCAAATGTATATGTGTGGGGGTGGGTGGAAGTGTAGGTGAGAGAGAAAGAGTGAGAGACAGTGTGAGTGAGTGAGTGAGTGAGTGAGAGAGAGAGAGAGAGAGAGAGAGAGAGAGAGAGAGAGAGAGGGGGGATAGAAAGAGGGAGAGAGCTTGTGCACGTGGGTGTGAACACTTACACGTCTTTGGAGCGGGGGAATGAAATCAACTTGTGACTATACAAGCGTACTTGGGGTAGGGGGATGAGGTGGGGGAATTTGAATGGGCGTCTGTGTGCATGCATGGATGTATGTTGGGAGTGGGTGGGGAATACACGTATGTGAGTATGTGTGTGTGTTAAAACATTTTTTGAGATATTGATATTAATGAAATTTGGTAAATTGATTTGTTAAATATGTTCTTTTAAAATTCATATCATTGGTTGTTGTTTTTTTCCCTTCTCAAATTAGAATTTCTTTGTGTTGCTCACTTAATATTTATTCAAATGGTTGCGAAAATGTCAGTACAACAAAAAGTTAATCTGACAATAAATGGTTTCAGTCAGTGTTGAAGTCACTTATCATTCAATCCCGTGCATGACAGGATTTTATCTTTAAGACTGAACAGATTACACTTTGATCATGATGAAGAATTAGACAGAGGCAGGAGGGTGGTGTGGAGAGGGACGGATATCACTCAGTCAGTTATCGAATATTGGCAGTAAGGGGAGTGAAGGTGGATGTTCCCTCTGTTAGGCAAAGGGCAGTAATTTCCTTGATAGATGATGAAGATATAGAATATGGGTACTGAACAGATCATTCAGTCATTTCGCTGAAACTGAAATTCAGCGAGAATGTAAAACACAATACATTTTGGAAATTAAATACATCTCTTCTAAAGGATAAAGCATGTGTGGATGAAATAAATATGGAAATTAATCATGTTAAAACAGAAAATTCTATAAATATGTATTCTGATGACACACCAGATGATGAACTGGTGTTCTCTGTTCCTGACACACACAAACATGTACGGGGGAGTGTCGACACGCTCCCCGCTACCATCACCTCTCTCCCCTCCCCCATCCACCCCCCACCCCCACTTCAACCACACAACCCACACTTTCCAACCCTCACCACCCTCCTCCTCCTCTTCCACCGCCATCCACATCCAACTCACCACCACTACCACCACCACCACCACCCTCCCCTCATTCCCGCCCCTATTTCCTTTCCTTCTCCACTTCCATGCAGGCGTTGAGGGTTGGTGGTATGAGTCATTGTGAGTTCGTTTAGTGGTGCTTAATGTCGGCACTTAAGCCGCTGCCAGCAAAACTACTGCGTGTTAAAGTCCCCCCCCCCCACCCCCCAACCCCCCGCCACCCACCCCCACCCCCACTACCTCTGTAATGGGACTGACGCTTCCCTCGGCGGAAATTGTTGCTCAGGCGTGCTCCAGTTTTCGTGGGTTGAAATGTTTGCCTTACAAATGAATGGGGGAAATACCCTCTCTGTCTCTGTCTGTCTGTCTGTCTGTCTGCCATCTCTTGTCAAATGAACGCTCTCTGTGTCTGTCTGTCTGTCTGTCTGTTTTTGCTCTTCTTCTGGCCCCTGTCTCTGTATCTGTCTATCTGTCTCTCTGTCTGTCTGTCTCTGTCTCTGTCTTCCCCCCCTCTCTCTCTCCCTCTCAAAACTAAAATATCGATACAATGAAGAATTCATCCATATATTTATGTAAAGCATTTAAGAGGCACCACTGATGCTGTTTAAAGAATAAGATATTTGATTCTGGATGCTTTGGCTATGACGCTGATTACCGTACCAAAAGAAGTTGTCAACTCATTTTTACTTGTACATCCTTTAGTCTTGTTCGTTATAAAATGTCGTATTTGTATTTGGACCCCCCTCCAGAAGGGGCGGTGGCCTAAACTGAATAAAACTTTTATTTCGTCTCAGATCAGCTGTTATCACTAATACTATTCTTCTTCTTCGTTTGTGGGCTGCAACTCCAACGCTCACTCGTACGTACACGAGTGGGCTTTTACGTGTATAACTGTTTTTTACCCCGCCATGTAGGCAGCTATACTCCGCTTTCGTGGGGTGAGGGGGGGGGGTGTATGCTGGGTATGTTCTTGTTTCCATAACCCACCGAACGCTGACATGGATTACAGGATCTTTAACGTACGTATTTTTATCTTCTGCTTGCGTATACACACGAAGTTTTCTTGTAGTCGTGGGTTCCGAGTCTCTTAGTCTTCTGTCATCATGGCGACAACTGCACCACAACTAAAACGACAGCAACAGTGCCGACAACGAAAACAAAGAGGATAGGGGAGGAGGAGAGTGATCACCACTGTTCATCGGTTATCTGAATGAGGCATCACTGCGTTCGGAAAAATCCGCATAGGCTGCACCAGATTTGGTTAAAGCAGATGCCTTACCAGTAGCATAACCCAACGAGCTAATCAGGCATTGGATTAAATGCATATTTTTATATTTGTGTACCTATTAGAATAGATTTCTTCTGCTAAATTTTCGCCAGAGGACAAAAGATATTATTACTGAGGGTTCTTTTTCAGTGCGCCAAATGCGTGTTGCACACGGGGCCTCGGTTTATCGCCTCATCCGAATGACCAGACGCTCAGTTTGATTTTCCAGTCAAACTTGGGAGAAAGGGTGTGGCGGGATTCGAATCCACACCCTCACGGACTCTCTGTATTGGCAGCTGAGCGTCGGAACCATTCTGCCACCTACCTCTTGACACTCGGTAGGAATTCCAAGTCAAACTTGTAAAAAAAAAAAAAAAAAAAAAAAAAAAAATCGAAGGCGAGACTGGGATTCGAACCCAGACTCTCACGGAAACTGTATTGGCAGATAAACGTCTTAACCATTCTGCCACCTCCTCCTCCTCCTCTTCCTCCTCCTCTGTTGTTGATCAGCACCTGGATGGCCTCCGTCAGAGGAGCGGTGTCCTCTTCCCGGGGCCTGAAGGGAGCGTGGCAGAACTCATTTCAGGGTGACGGTCAGGCCATTCCAGAGGGTGACAGGTACCCGAAATCCCCTTGTTCCCTCCCCCCCCCCTCCGCACCCCTGGTGCAAAAAAAAACAGACCAGCCGGGAGGTTGGGGGTAGGGGGGTAAGGGTTGGGGGGTGGGGGGGTGTGACAGGTCTTGCGGACAGGCAGGAGGAGAGATAGTGTTTCGCTTTGATTATTCGCTGGAGCTGGCCAGTGAAGCCATACGATTTGGCACTGTACTGGCTGTAACCCACCCCATCAATCCTCCTTTTATGTAATTTATTTGTTTATTTATTCAATTTTTTTTTAATAATCTTTTTGTGTGTGCTGGACTGTCTGTTGTTGTACTAGTTTCAACCCATTTGTTATTTATAGTCCTTGTCTGGGTCGTCGATACGAGTAAATCAGTTTGGTGTCAGCAGTTCAGAAGATTTTTTTGTTGTTGTTTTTTTTGTTTGTTGTTGTTGTTGTTGTTTTTAGAGAGAAGGTGTATACACGTTGTTGTTTAGCTGTCTTTGATGTTGTTGCTGCTGTTGTCGTTGGTGGTGGTGTTGCCTTTTTTCTTTCTTTTTTTTGCACGCTCGCAATCGTGCGTGTGAACATCCTGATCATGGTCATCTTGATCATAATCATGATCAAGATCATGATTATCATCATCAGCATTATCACCGTCATCGTCATCGTCGTTGTTGTCGTTGTCGTCACTAGTAAGGAGGTCGTTGTTCTTTCATTATTACAAGTACAGTCACAAGCATATCAAAGACAATATTCATCTTCTTTCATCACGACCACCACCATCACCATCACCATCAGAATACACCATAAGCACCGCCACTGGCCATAAATGCAGCTCAGAAAATAGATAATGATTTTTCCCAGTATTATGACATTGACTCAAGGTTCACAAGCGATCACAAGTGATCAGTGTTTGAGGATCCATTTCGACATAGTGTGTGTGTCCTTAATAAAAGGCATTTTTCTCCGCTTTTTCACACTCCACCCCAATATAAATTCGCGTCTGCCGTAGTTTGAAGAAAATTGAATGCGGCGGAAGGAGGGGTTTGGGCCCCGCCTTTATGTCCCGAACTCTCAACACACTGGATATCAATTCATTGCTCCAATGGCCGTAAAAGCTATGTAACTTTTTTTTTCTTTTTTTTTTTTGCTGCCCCATCATCTGCACCGTTTCAATAGCATTACTCCCGCGCAGCTCATTTAGATTCCCCCATACACGGCCACACCCGGGTTCGTCCGTCACAGTTCCAGCGTCGGCAGTCCGCAGGGAACCATCGATGTCTGGTCGCCAGGAGGCCACGCACCAGAGGAGACCCTGCACTGCTGCTGAGTCACTTCGGTGGTGTTCAGTGGTGCCTGTTCTCATTCAACGTACTTAGGACACCACCTACTCAGCACCCTACTAACGACAATAATGGCTTAGTCGTGGAGCCAGACCTAGTGAGCGTCCCTCCCAGAGTGGAGACCGCCACCACGTCCTTCAAGCAACAGCCCCCCATGAATCTGCCGACACTGCACACATTGACAGGACTCACCCCAAGCACGAAAGTGGAGGTTAAAAAAAATGAAAGTTTATCTATTTACATATTCACATATTACTTATTTGATCAAGGTTTTCTCTTCGTTTTTTTTACACCAGCGCAAGAGCTGCAGAAACCAAACAGGCCGAAAGCAACGTCTGAATCAAGCAGTCTGCTGAAAATAATCAGCATCGGGCAAGGAAATGAATTGTGGCTGAAGGAGGACATAGGGGAGAAGGAATGAGAATTATGGAATTTGACAATCGATTTTATAATGCGATTGGCGTGTTATCTTTTTCGTGCCATCGTTTAATTTGTCATAAGCGTGGGTGAAAGATTGCATCTAAAGAACCGTAATCTGCGGGTTTTTTAAATTTTTTTTATTTATTATTTGTTTGTGTTGTTTTTTGCGCTGAAGCGAATGTTTGAGGATCTGCAATTTTGCGGACTATTAATATGGCCTCTTCTGTAAGGACATTAATCGAAAACCTTACGGAATTATCAGAAAGCGTGTAGCTTCGAGATGTTCACGAAACCTTACTAGATTTTCGTTTCTCTGTTTTTGATTTAGCTAAAAAAGATTAAAAGTCCTATCGATCTCTGAAATTTCATTTCCGCTCTCTCTCTCTGTCTCTGTCTCTCTCTCTCGCTCGCTCTCTCTCCTGCAAGAGTGTGTATGTATGCTTGTGTGTGCTTGTGTGTGTGTGTGTGTGTGTGTGTGTGTGTGTGTGTGTGTGTGCGTGCGTGTGTGCGTGTGTGTGTGTGTGTGTGTGTGTGTGTGTGTGTGTGTGTGTGTGTGGATATGCGTGCATGCATGTTTGCGTGTGTCGAGCTGTCCCTTATGCCACAAGACCATTACGTCACAGGTCCTTTGTGCTACAGGTTTATTCAAACCACAGGTCTGTTGTGCTACAGGTCTATTCAAACCACGTATCTGTTGTGCTACAGGTCTATCATACCACAGGTCTGTTGTGCTACAGGTCTATCATACCACAAGTCTGTTTTGCTACAGGTCTATCAAACCACAGGTCTGTTGTGCTACAGGTCTATCATACCACAGGTCTGTTGTGCTACAGGTCTATCATACCACAGGTCTGTTGTGCTATAGGTCTATCAAACCACAGGTCTGTTGTGCTACAGGTCTATCATACCACAGGTCTGTTGTGCTACAGGTCTATCATACCACAAGTCTGTTGTGCTACAGGTCTATCAAACCACAGGTCTGTTGTGCTACAGGTCTATCATACCACAGGTCTGTTGTGTTACAGGTCTATCATACCACAAGTCTGTTGTGCTACAGGTCTATCAAACCACAAGCCTGTTGTGCTACAGGTCTATCATGCCACAGGTCTGTGGTGCTACAGGTCTATTCAAACCACAAGTCTGTTGTGCTACAGGTCTATTTAAACCACAGGTCCGTTGTGCTACAGGCGTGCTACAGGTCTATTTAAACCACAGGTCTGTTGTGCTACAGGTCTATTTAAAGCACAAGTCTGTTGTGCTACAGGTCTATTTAAACCACAAGTCTGTTGTGCTACGGGTCTATTTAAACCACAGGTCCGTTGTGCTACAGGCGTGCTACAGGTCTATTTAAACCACAAGTCTGTTGTGCTACAGGTCTATTTAAACTACAGGTCCGTTGTGCTACACGTCTACTAATGCAGAGTACTGAAAAACAATTGCACGACCTTTTCATTTATGGATAGTCCTCTCATTCTTTCCATTGCATGAGCAGGGTGTAAGTGCTTTTTAAATAACAATATTAATAATATGTTAATAATGATAATAATACTAGTAGTATTAGTATTAGTAGTAGTAGTAGTAGTAGTAGTAGTAGTAGGAGGAGGAGGAGGAGGAGGAGGAGGAAGAGTAGGAGTAGTATCATTATTGATGATGATCATGATGATGATGATGATGTATGATGATAAAAGATACAACTTAAATGTCCTTAAAACATTGAAAGGTGTCTTTTGGTTGCATGTAGAACGTAAAACATTAACATTCGTTAAAAATACATATGCATCATAAGAAATATCAGATTGAACTGACTCCATTCCTTTACTTCATTTCTCTTCTACCACCCAACAAACCAGCCATGTAATAAGAAAAAAAAAATATATATATAGAAATGAATATAATAAGAAACAATAAAACAATACAAATTACTCATAAAACTTAGAACACTCACAAGCAACAAACAAAGGTAGGAATGCACACTTCATGTACATGAACCATCACAAGCATTCGATATTTAAATGCCGAAATCAAAGCTACATGCAATCGAAAAAAAAAAAAAAAAAAAAAAAAAAAAAATCTCTGTGTGTGTGTGTGTGTGTGTGTGTGTGTGTGTGTGTGTGTGTGTGTGTGTGTGTGTGTGTGTGTGTGTGTGTGTGTGTGTGTACCAAAATAAAAAAACAAAATACAAACACAGGTTAGAAAACAACAATGAAACAACTTGTTTCTGTTGCATTTATCAGACATTTCAACTTCGTCCAAACATTTCACACCCATTTCTCCACGGAAAGCACACTCCGTGACTCTCCCTCACCCCCCTCCCCCCTCCACCCCAACCCCCCCCCCCCTCCCCTCTCTCTGATTGTGAATGCTGCAGATTGTGTTGATCATGTTGTTCATGATCACGAACCATTTTCTCCACAAGGATGTGTTGCTGGGAGAAGCCCCTAGAGCAGCTGGAACCATCCTCTTTCCTCTTCCTGTCTTCTTCAGGCCACGTCAACAGCATCTGTGGAATGTCTCCGTGCCGAAAGTGTGGATTTGTTTGTGAACCGGAATCCAAATGTTTAAAACACCTGTCTTTAAGTGGAGTGATGGCCTAGAGGTAACGCGTCCGCCTAGGAAGCGAGAGGATCTGAGCGTACTGGTTCGAATCACGGGCTCAGCCACCGATTATTTTCTCCCCCTCCACTAGACCTTGAGTGGTGGTCTGGACGCTAGTCATTCGGATGAGACGATAAACCGAGGTCCCGTGTGCAGCATGCACTTAGCGCACGTAAAAGAACCCACGGCAACAAAAAAAGGTTGCTCCTGGCAAAATTCTGTAGAAAAATCCACTTCGATAGGAAAAAAAACAAACAAACAAACAAAACAAAACAAAACAAACAAACACACACACACACACACACACACACACACACACACACACACACACACACACACACACACACACACACACACACACACACAAAACTGCACGCAGGGAAAAAAAAGGGGGTGGCGCTGTAATGTAGCGACGCACTCTCCCTGGGGAGAGCAGCCGGACTTTCAGACAGAGAAATCTGTTGTGATAAAAAGAAATGCAAATACAAATAATGTTAAAAACTGAGACATCAGCAAAGTACTGTCCTCAATCATCACCATTCTTCCAACTGCTTTCTTTGTCCTTGTCCTCAATCATCACCACTCTTCCAACTGCTTTCTTTGTCCTTGTCCTCAATCAACGTCACTCATCTCACCTCTTTCTTTGTCCTTGTCCTCAATCATCACCACTCTTCCAACTGCTTTCTTTGTCCTTGTCCTCAATCATCACCACTCTTCCAACTGCTTTCTTTGTCCTTGTCCTCAATCATCACCACTCTTCCAACTGCTTTCTTTGTCCTTGTCCTCAATCAACGTCACTCCTCTCACCTCTTTCTTTGTCCATGTCCTCAATCATCACCACCTCTTCCAACTGCTTTCTTTGTCCTTGTCCTCAATCATCACCACCTCTTCCAACTGCTTTCTTTGTCCTTATCCTCAATCATAACCACCCCTCCAACTGCTTTCTTTGTCCTTGTCCTCAATCATCACCACCTTTTCCAACTGGTTTCTTTGTCCTTGTCCTCAATCATCACCACCTCTTCCAACTGCTTTCTTTGTCCTTGTCCTCAATCATCACCACCTCTTCCAACTGCTTTCTTTGTCCTTGTCCTCAATCATCACCACCTCTTCCAACTGCTTTCTTTGTCCTTGTCCTCAATCATCACCACCTCTTCCAACTGCTTTGTTCTTGTTCTCAATCATCACCACCTCTTCCAACTGCTTTCTTTGTCCTTGTCCTCAATCATCACCACCTCTTCCAACTGTTTTCTTTGTCCTTATTCTCAATCATCACCACCTCTTCCAACTGCTTTCTTTGTCCTTGTCCTCAATCAACGTCACTCCTCTCATCTCTTTCTTTGTCCATGTCCTCAATCATCACCACCTCTTCCAACTGCTTTCTTTGTCCTTGTCCTCAATCATCACCACCTCTTCCAACTGCTTTCTTTGTCCTTGTCCTCAATCAACGTCACTCCTCTCACCTCTTTCTTTGTCCATGTCCTCAATCATCACCACCTCTTCCAACTGCTTTCTTTGTCCTTGTCCTCAATCATCACCACCTCTTCCAACTGCTTTCTTTGTCCTTATCCTCAATCATAACCACCCCTCCAACTGCTTTCTTTGTCCTTGTCCTCAATCATCACCACCTTTTCCAACTGGTTTCTTTGTCCTTGTCCTCAATCATCACCACCTCTTCCAACTGCTTTCTTTGTCCTTGTCCTCAATCATCACCACCTCTTCCAACTGCTTTCTTTGTCCTTGTCCTCAATCATCACCACCTCTTCCAACTGCTTTCTTTGTCCTTGTCCTCAATCATCACCACCTCTTCCAACTGCTTTGTTCTTGTTCTCAATCATCACCACCTCTTCCAACTGCTTTCTTTGTCCTTGTCCTCAATCATCACCACCTCTTCCAACTGTTTTCTTTGTCCTTATTCTCAATCATCACCACCTCTTCCAACTGCTTTCTTTGTCCTTGTCCTCAATCAACGTCACTCCTCTCATCTCTTTCTTTGTCCATGTCCTCAATCATCACCACCTCTTCCAACTGCTTTCTTTGTCCTTGTCCTCAATCATCACCACCTCTTCCAACTGCTTTCTTTGTCCTTATCCTCAATCATAACCACCCCTCCAACTGCTTTCTTTGTCCTTGTCCTCAATCATCACCACCTCTTCCAACTGCTTTCTTTGTCCTTGTCCTCAATCATCACCACCTTTTCCAACTGGTTTCTTTGTCCTTGTCCTCAATCATCACCACCTCTTCCAACTGCTTTCTTTGTCCTTGTCCTCAATCATCACCACCTCTTCCAACTGCTTTCTTTGTCCTTGTCCTCAATCATCACCACCTCTTCCAACTGCTTTCTTTGTCCTTGTCCTCAATCATCACCACCTCTTCCAACTGCTTTGTCCTTGTCCTCAATCATCACCACCTCTTCCAACTGCTTTCTTTGTCTTTGTCGTCAATCATCACCACTCCGCCCACCGCTTTCTTTGTCCTTGTCCTCAATCATCACCACCCCTCCAACTGCTTTCTTTGTCCTTGTCCTCAATCATCACCACCTCTTCCAACTGCTTTGTCCTTGTCCTCAATCATCACCACCTCTTCCAACTGCTTTCTTTGTCCTTGTCCTCAATCATCACCACCTCTTCCAACTGCTTTCTTTGTCTTTGTCGTCAATCATCACCACCTCTTCCAACTGCTTTCTTTGTCCTTATTCTCAATCATCACCACTCTTCCAACTGCTTTCTTTGTCCTTGTCCACAATCATCACTACCTCCTCCAACTGCTTTGTTTGTCCTTGTCCTCAAACCAAACCAGAGACACCCCCCTCCATATCCACCCAGGGTGCAACCCTCTCTTCTCCCTCAATTCGTTACTTGCTGGGCAGCGGTCAAATCCATCAGTTACGGCTCCTGTGGGGAAACGTTGCACGACACTTTAATTCAGGCCGCTAATTGATTTTCTCACGCATATTAAGCAGAATGAGAGGCAGAGAGAGAGAGAGAGAGAGAGGGGACACAGAGAGAGAGGGGGGGAGAGAGAGGAGAGAGAGAGTTAAAGAAAGAGAGAGAAAGGAGAGAGAGGGGGAAGCAAGAGAGAGAGAGAGAGGGGGAGAGAGAGAGAGGGCAGGAGGGTTAAGGGATTGGGGTGTGTGAGGGACGATTGGAGGGGGGGGGGGGTGATGAGAGTGGGAGAAACGGCGTAATTGCCGTCGCTGTCGATGTTGACGTTGTGTCGTTATTGTTGTGGATGAAGAGGATTTCCTTGTGTCAGTTCGATGTCTGAACTGACTTCCCCCCTTCCTTCCTCCCATTACCGACCGAACTTATTATTAAACGAGTGCTAACCTGCATTGTTGGCATTGTCAGGTTTACCCGTGTGTGACCTGTTCACGCCTCTTTGCCTTTGGTAGATGAAGAGGGGTTGGATGATCAGGATGGTTGTGTGAAGGAGGGGGTGGGGGTGGGGGTGGTGGGGGGGGGGTAAACGAGTGTGTGTGTGTGTGTGTGTGTGTGTGTGTGTGTGTGTGTGTGTGTGTGTGTGTGTGTGTGTGTGCGTGCGTGTGTGTGTGTGTGTGTGCGTGGTGTGTGTGTGTGTGTTCGCGCGCGCGGACGTTTTTATTAATGTGTGTGTGTGTGTGTGTGTGTGTGTGTGTGTGCGTGTGTGTGTTATAACAGATGTTCGGGTGTTGTTTTTTTTTCTTATCTGCTCTTATTTCAAGTGCGTGCTTTCATATATTCTACTTATTTTATTTGTTATTTTCTAACTGAATACTTGTACGCATTCTCTTGTATGTTGAAGCCTAGTTAATCACGTGAATTGATTATCCACAACCTCATATATTTTGTTCTCTGAAACAAATATTCTAAATCCACACACACGCGAAAAAAAAAAAAAAAAATTGCACTCTACGACAGGTTGCGACGAAATCCCCAGCTGAGGAAGACTTTAGAAGCAAGACAGTTTTGTTACCAGGGATTACACGTCCTTGAGCCGAACCGATTTTATTGTCACATCCATTAATCAAGAATGTCATATTTCAATGTCTTTGGATTGCAAATTGATTGAACATAGTGGTTTGTGCTAATTTTCTTCAAGGTAAGGGGCGTGATGAACGATGAACTAATGACATGTTTCTTACTGTTTTTTTTTTTTCTTTTTTCTTCTGATGCCCACTTCCATTGACACTCGCTATGACGGATGCGACACAAAATTAATGAGCTCTTCGACCGACAGTGAGTGATCGGAGATGTAAGTCGAACACAGGTGGATCTTTTCGTTTTTTGTTGTTTCTTTTTGTTTTGAGGTGATGGACTATTACACAAAAACATTACGAGACATGGCACCGGAGAACGATATCTCAGCTGTAAGGTTTATGATCATGTACGTCAACATGTGAACACAATTCTGGACATTCACAAACTCGTCATCCGATCTATATCATGTATGGTTTGATCACTTTGGTGAATGAAGGTCTCAATTATCCAACAAAATTCTGGACATTCGCATACTCATCATCCGGTCTGTGACATGTATGGTTTGATCACTTTGGTGAATGAAGGTCTCAATTATCCAACAAAATTCTGGACATTCGCATACTCATCATCCGGTCTGTGACATGTATGGTTTGATCACTTTGGTGAATGAAGGTCTCAATTATCCAACAAAATTCTGGACATTCGCATACTCGTCATCCGATCTATAACATGTATGGTTTGATCACTTTGGTGAATGAAGGTCTCAATTATCCAACAAAATTCTGAACATTCGCATACTCGTCATCCGATCTATATCATGTATGGTTTGATCACTTTGGTGAATGAAGGTCTCAATTATCCAACAAAATTCAGGACATTCGCATACTCATCATCCGGTCTGTGACATGTATGGTTTGATCACTTTGGTGAATGAAGGTCTCATTTATCCAAATATGCAGCAAATAAAGATATGAAATGTTCTCATTAGCGAAATACATTGAATATATAAATGGCTAAAGGAAGGAAGGAAGGAGAGGGGTGCGGGTGGGGGCGGGGGGTGCAGAGGACGGGGGGGAGGGGGGGGGAGAGCGGAATTCTGTCAAACCTAGCTCTTGCCACCTGTGCTGTGGGGAAAAAGAAAGAAAACAAAACGTTCGTGCGCGCGTAACCCCCCTCCTCCTCCCCAACACACACACACACACACGCACGCACGCATGCACACACACGCACACACACACGTACACGCACACACACACACACAGACACACACACACAAATCGTATGTGGGTACGAGAGAAAACAAAAAACAACAAAATAAATAGCGACGCAAAAAACAACAACAGATCAAACAAAACAAAACAAAACAAAACAAAAAGCACACGTGTTGTGAACATCTAGATATTTCTTCCGTTAAACACCACCGGATTAAATAAGAAATGAAGTCAAACAATAAAATCATGGGTGGGGTTGAAAATCTCATTTCTTTGACAACATTACAATATGGATGCTTCTTACGAATGATACTAACTATGCTTTATCACGTCCAAAAGCCAATTTCAACATACAGGTCTCATGTTGATTTGAAAGAGGAAAGAATTGGTTGGTGACGGAAATCCAGAGGAAGAGAATTCCAGACAGAAGGTGCTTGATACTGAAAGGCCCTGCGTCTTTAAAGAGACTTTGGGAACTTGAAGGAGTAGACCTGACAGGAGGACAGAAGAAATAAGATGGGAGAGAATCTTCGAAGTGGCGGTAAGTTTTCGTTCGAGACCCATATCAGCATCATTGTATTGTATTATATTCCTCTTTTTATCACAACAGTTTTCTCTGTGTGAAATTCGGGCTGCTCTCCCCAGGGAGAGCGCGTCGCTACACTACAGCGCCACCCTTTTTTTTTCTTCTTTTTTGTATTTTTTCCTGCGTGCAGTTTTATTTGTTTTTCCAATCGAAGTGGATTTTTTCTATAGAATTTTGCCAGGAACAACCCTTTTGTTGCTGTAGGTTCTTTTACGTGCGCTATGTTCATGCTGCACACAGGACCTCGGTTAATCGTCTCATCTGAATGACTAGCGTCCAGACTACCACTCAAGATCTAGTGGAAGGGGAGAAAAATAATATCGGCGGCTGAGCCGTGATTCGAGCCATCGCGCTCAGATTCTCTCGCTTCCCAGGCGGACGCATGCGGAAAATGTCAATGTTTGTGTTGAAATAAGAACAACGACAAAACCAACAACGACAATAACAACAAAAGCAGCAGCAACAGCAGCAACAACAAAAACAGACAAGAGTCCATTAACCGATTCCTGAACACAGACCGTTAGTCAGAGCATGAACAGCAGGATCCATTATGTTCTGTTTGTCCAGCAGAATAATTCGATGTTCTGATGGGAACGGTCCAACATCACAAGATGGAACTTCGCTGCATGGCTGTTGATGCCACGGCAAAAAACGTCACTCGACCATGCTTGCTCGAAACTTTTGTTGGGGAAAATTTCGTGGAGGTAAAAGCCCACTGTTCTAAAAATAGGTGGATAGCGCATGCCTTCTTTGAGCTCCTTTGCTAACTGAAGCCAGCGGAAGTGTTCAATCAGCCATTTTGCTACTCGTGTCAGTACAGCGCGAAGCAGTAACTTTATATATGTAGCCGAACGCTCAGCTGGCTTCGATGACTACTTCACGGCAAGTTTTCACTTA
>NC_134896.1:47476783-47479283 GCF_041734735.1 Babylonia areolata
ACACAGTCCGTGTCCGCTCTGTCAGGGACGGCGTGCTGCGCGTGCAGGACACTCAGGTGGTGCTGGAACAGCAAGACGACATCCGACTGGGCGGGGATAAAGTGCAAATTCACCTCGCCGATGACGTCATATACGACCCGTCAACGGACGAGTGGCACGTGCAGATCAAGTGTGGCCGCTTTCTGTCTGAGGACAAGGACCACGTGGCAGTGACGTGGCGGACACCTTCGAACCAACTGCTGAACAGCACACGGTCAGACGACGGTCACTTCGTCCTGCATGTCCCTAACCCGGTGGAACAGGGCGTCTACTCCTGTCTCCTCCACACGGACCACTGCCGGAACAAGCAGTCCGTGTCGGGGAACGCTGCCGCCAGTGTTTACGTGGACAGCGTGGAGCAGAGACTGAGGGTGCTGGAGGTCGGCCTGTCCTCCGCCCGGTGCAGCAGCGAACAGTGCACCCCACAGCCTGAACAACAACAACAGCAACAACAACAACAGGAGACCTCCTCCACACCCCAGCCACCTCCCTCTGGCGACGGGGGCGTGGTTCGTCAAGGGGACTACACCCTGGCCTTCCGCCTGACTCCGGGCATCGGCCAGTCGTCCTACGACACGTACACCAGGGTTGGCCACAACGACGACGACCCTCTGGTCCGCAGGGTCGTGCCTGCCGGCTGCCTGACCGTGGACGGCTCGCTGCCCTGTGACCGACACTACCGCAGCAAGGTGCTGGACCTGTGGAACGGGCTCCGTGTGGAAAAGGTGCGGGTGGCGGTGTACGTGAACAGGAGTGAAGTTGCCTTCTTCGAGTTCAACGCCGTGGGGTCGGACTACATCAACTGGTTCCAGAAAGAGAGACTTACCAGCAGCAGCTACACGGACCTGTTCACCGAACCTAAAAACTTCTGCTCTGTTGAAGGAAGGGCCAAGTTTCGAAGGTTTTACGTCAGTCGGAACCACGGTGGCTGTGCGGTAGACAGAGGCTGGCTGAATGTTTGGGATACAGCTGATGTGTGTCGCCCCGTGTGGGGGGCGGATCCCCCCTACCCTGTCATTGGCTACATGCACGGGAACACCAACCAGCTCTGGACCAGCCAGTATGTGCGCCATGCTGATGTGCTGGCTATCTGGGTCAAGATGGCGTCGGACGGGGCCGAAGGATAGTGACGTAATATTCGATGATCGATGATCCCGACGGCAATCTGACAATGGAGAGAAGGCGGAGAGGGCAGTAAGGAAGGACAGCACACCTGTAATGTTTCTGCACAGTGCTATGCATGACTGATTTTTCAACGTTTCGCTATCAAAAACTATACCTGCAAACGAGTCTGATTAAGTATTGTTCCGTTCTGCTGGTTTTGTTGCTTTTATTTTTGTTTTGTTTTTTTCATATTCCGCCGATGTTGTGTGGCTTTAATTTACCGTTCATCTTTGTTTCGTTTTTGTTTGTTGGTTTTTTGGGTGTTTTTTTGTTGTTGTTTTGTTGTTGTTGTTGTTGTTGTTGGTGGTGGTCAGTTTGCTACAAAAATCGACAGGAGTTTGCCCCCCACCCCCCACCCCCAAACCTCCCCTCCCCCCCTCACCTCACCCCCCCCCCCCTTCCGCGCGCCCCCTCCAAAAAAAAAAAAAAAGAAGTGAAAACACGAATTTTGCATCTTATTTCGCTAATTGATTGAACGACCCTAGCTTGTTGATTGCCACCACAAGAAAGCTACTAATTCACAGTTCAGAGTGACAGGAATCACCATCACTTTGACCCTCTGTCTGTCCAGCTGTAGAAATCATTCGCTGTCATGTATAGAATAGAATAGAATAGAATGTGTCTTTATGACCAAGTGTACCGGGGGTCACAAGGAATATTGGGGGTGGGGGGTGGGGGGGGGGGATAGTACATAACAAGGTACGAACATAAATCGAAAATCATACACAAACACAGATATAGCAGAAATTAGGATACATACAAGTGCATATCAATACAAAATTTTGTGCATATTCACACATGCACGCACTGCACACACACGCATGCGCGCGCGCGCACACGCACACACACGCACACACCACACACACACACACACACACACACACACACACACACACGTGATTCGCCCTGGCTGATTTATTTTGCTTTTTTGAGGAGCCGCTTATTATGTATGTCTTCTAGAGAAGGTAGATCAGCCCCGGTAATCTTGGTGGCAGTTTTTATGATTCTGTTCAGGGCTGCGACTTCTGCCTTGGAAATGTTTCCGGACCAAACAGTAATAGCGAAGGTTAACACACTTTCAATGACTGCTCGGTAGAAATCAACCATGATTTCTTTTCTAATTCCGAACTTTTTGAGGCGCCGAAGAAAGTACAGTCGCTGTTTGTGCTTTCTTAACAATCTCTTTTCCGTATTTTTCTCCCATTTCAAATCCTTGGAAATGATCAATCCGATAAATTTAAATTCGCTGATGATCTCTACTTGCTTGTCATTAATGACTAGTGGTCAGGGGTCAGAT
>NC_134896.1:47504283-47521783 GCF_041734735.1 Babylonia areolata
CAACAAGCTAGGGGCATTCGATCAATAAGCGAAATAAAATGCAAAATTCCTTTTTTCACTTTTTTTTGGGGGGCGGGGGGCAAACTCCTGTCGATGTTTCCAGCAAACTGACCAACAAAAACAAAAAACAAAAAAAATAAATAAATAAAGATGAGCAGTGAATCAACTACAGAACATCAGCGGAATACGTGAATATAAAATAACAACAACAACAAAACAACAACACCAAAACCAGCAGAACGGAACAATACTTAATCAGACTCGTTTGCAGGCAAAGTTTTTGATCGTGAAACGTTGAAAAAGCAGTCATGCATAGCACTGTGCAGAAACATTACAGGTGTGCTGTCCTTCCTTACTGCCCTCTCCGCCTTCTCTCCGTTGTCAGATTGCTG
The DNA here is from genome assembly GCF_041734735.1 of Babylonia areolata. Lineage (NCBI taxonomy): Eukaryota > Metazoa > Mollusca > Gastropoda > Neogastropoda > Buccinidae > Babylonia > Babylonia areolata. The sequence goes on from NC_134896.1 coordinate 47,504,676, forward strand.
TCGGGATCAACGATTACCGAATATTACGTCACTATCCTCCGGCCCCGTCCGACGCCATCTTGACCCAGATAGCCAGCACATCAGCATGGCGCACATACTGGCTGGTCCAGAGCTGGTTGGTGTTCCCGTGCATGTAGCCAATGACAGGGTAGGGGGGATCCGCCCCCCACACGGGGCGACACGTATCAGCTGTATCCCAAACAATCAGCCAGCCTCTGTCTACCGCGCAGCCACCGTGGTTCCGACTGACGTAAAACCTTCGATAAATGTTATAAGCTTTAACAGAGCAGAAGTTTTTAGGTTCGGTGAATAGGTCCGTGTAGCTGCTGCTGGCAAGTCTCTCTTTCTGGAACCAGTTGATGTAGTCCGACCCCACGGCGTTGAACTCGAAGAAGGCAACTTCACTCCTGTTCACGTAAACCGCCACCCGCGCCTTTTCCACACGGAGCCGGTCCCACAGGTCCAGCACCTTGCTGCGGTAGTGTCGGTCACAGGGCAGCGAGCCGTCCACGGTCAGGCAGCCGGCAGGCAGGACCCTGCGGACCAGAGGGTCGTCGTCGTTGTGGCCAACCTTGGTGTACGTGTCGTAGGACGACTGGCCGATGCCCGGAGTCAGGCGGAAGGCCAGGGTGTAGTCCCCTTGACGAACCACGCCCCCGTCGCCAGAGGGAGGTGGCTGGGGTGTCGAGGAGGTCTCCTCTTGTTGTTGTTGTTGTCGTTGTTGTTGTTGTTGTTGTTCAGGCTGTGGGGTGCACTGTTCGCTGCTGCACCGGGCGGAGGACAGGCCGACCTCCAGCACCCTCAGTCTCTGCTCCACGCTGTCCACGTAAACACTGGCGGCAGCGTTCCCCGACACGGACTGCTTGTTCCGGCAGTGGTCCGTGTGGAGGAGACAGGAGTAGACGCCCTGTTCCACCGGGTTAGGGACGTGCAGGACGAAGTGACCGTCGTCTGACCGTGTGCTGTTCAGCAGTTGGTTCGAAGGTGTCCGCCACGTCACTGCCACGTGGTCCTTGTCTGCAGACAGAAAGCGGCCGCACTTGATCTGCACGTGCCACTCGTCCGTTGACGGGTCGTATATGACGTCATCGGCGAGATGAATTTGCACGTCATCCCCGCCCAGTCGGATGTCGTCTTGCTGTTCCAGCACCAGCTGAGTGTCCTGCACGCGCAACACGCCGTCCCTGACAGAGCGGACACGGACAGTGTAGCGGCCCAGGTCCGCCTCACGCACCTCGGGGAGAGTCACGCCCTTGTCCGGCACGTGCAGCAGTGAGGCACGTCTGGAACCCAGGCTGGACAGGAAGTGCCCCGACGTGTTCACCGCCAGCATGGTCTCCTTGTCACCGTCGTGTTTCAGCCAGCCCACGCTGATGACAGTCTGTCCTTGTCCGGCATCAGAAGATGGCTTCAGAGAGACGCCGCCACCATCGCCAGGCAGCGTGACATTCTGGCCGAGGCACGCGCGTACGGTGACGTCCGGAGGTGTGTCCTGCGCTGCACGTGCTGCTCTGTCTTTGAGCAGTGACCCTGAGCCTGCCCGCGAGGCAGACAGGAGAACGACGATGGTCATCAGCCCTTTCTCCATTCTGTCCCCCTCTCTCTCTCTGTGTCCTCTGAGCTCTGACGGCTGGTGAATGGAGAAACGCAGATTACACTGGGGCATTTTTATAGCATTAGATCTCTGTCAATGGGAGTGTGTTGATGCTGGTGTGGTGGAGGTGGTGGTGGTGGTGGTGGTGTGTGTGTGTGTGTGTGTATGTGGGGGGGGGGGGGGGGGTGGCGGGGGGGGGGCATGTGTGTGTGTGACCATGTGTCTCTCTCTCTCTCTCTCTCTGACACACACACACACACATACACACACACACACACACACACGCACACACACACACACACACATACACACACACACACCACACACACACACACACACACACACACACACACACACACACACACACACACACACACACACACACACACACACACACACACACAGAGAGTTGTGTGTAAATGTCGGTGAAGGGCTGGACTCCACTTTACGAAGGAGAGACAGAGATGCTCTCGTGCAGTGCAGTAAACAGGATGCTGGTCGTCATTTGAGGAGGACATCCTTGATGGTGACACTGTCCTTAGGTCAAGTTGGGACTTGAGAGATCCTTCCAGATCATATCGCAGACATTGTGTGCCATGTGTTCACATCTTCCTGGCTCGCTGCATCCTCCTATTTAACCCACGTTTTGTTTTTTTTGTTTTTTTCATTATTTTTGTAATGTATCATCCATTCTATTTCTTTCCATTTTCTTTTTTGTGTTCTTTCTTTATTTTTACATACCCGCCCCCCGCACCCCCTCCCCCTCGTTTATTTTTTTTTCAGCATTTTACCATTAGCATCAATATACAATACAGAATGATATAACTGTGATTGGAAGTACCAAAACAGCGCAAAAAGTAGGTCAATATTCAAACATGTATGCTCTATGTATATAGTTATTTACACATATGTGTGTGTGTGTGTGTGTGTGTGTGTGTGTGTGTGTGTGTGTGTGTGTGTGTGTGTTTATGCCGGGTGGTAGTGGGGGGGATAGGGGAGGAGGGGTCGGGGGTGGGGTGTGTGTGTAGGGGGGGGGGGGGATAGGGGGGAACCGAAAGCCGAAGAAATGAAGGGCACTGGAACGAGGCTTTGTTCTGTGAATCTTTTTTTCTTGTGTCTTCTTTTCCTTGTATTCAAACCATTTGTTAGCATCGTTTGGAACACAGCTGCTTTTTTTTCATTGGAGGCTAAGTGTTATCTACTGTGACGAATAATAGGGGTCAAGTCAAATTCTAAATACTGGGAAAATAAGCACTGGCCACCGAAGGGTGAGAAACTTGCTGTCATGATTTCATGTCTATAAATCCTGTGCGCGAACGGTTTTCTTATACTGATTTTTAAAAATTAATTTCCCGAATTTATTGCTTTGTTAATTCATGAATCCAGTGCGGCCGAAGGTCCAGTTATGAAGCGGTCCCATCCAATAAATTGATCGACCTGCTAGCTGAAGTAAATCATAGTAGACTCAAATGAGAGACGGTACAATCTGAAAGGAGGTGCTTAGTGAACGAAATGATCAAAACTGATAGTTGAGTCTGAATGTTGTGGAGACTACTAAATAAGCCGGTGTGTGTGTGTGTGTTTGTGTTTTTGTGTGTGTGTGTGTGTGTGTGTGTGTGCGTGTGTGTGTGTGTGTGTGTGCGTGTGTGTGTGTGTGTGTGTTTGTGTGTGTGTGTGTGTGTGAGAGAGAGAGGTGGGTAGTGTGTGTGCGTGTGTGTATGTGTGTGTGTGTGAGGTGGGTAGTGTGTGTGTGTGTGTGTGTGTGTGTGTGTGTGTGTGTGTGTGTTGTGGGCGAGAGAGTGTGTGTGTGTGTGTGTGTGTGTGGGCGAGAGAGAGACGTGTGTGTGTGTGTGTGTGTTTGTGTGTGCGTGCGTGCGTGTGTGTCATTGTGTGTGTGTGAGAGAGAGAGAGAGAGGAGGGAGAGAGGGGGTAGTGTGTGTGTGTGTGTGTGTGTGTGTGTGTGTTTTGTGTGTGTGTGTGTGTGCGTGCGTGTGTGTCAGTGTGTGTGTGTGTGTGTGTGTGTTTGTGTGTGTGTGTGTGTGTGTGTGTGTGAGAGAGAGAGAGAGAGAGAGAGAGCATACATGCGTATGCGCGGAGGGGATGAGGCATGATCGTGCGAATCCATACCCATGATTATATTCTTTCCTCAACTGCTAAGCGCGTTGGGTTACGCTGCTGGTCAGGCATCTGCTTGGCAGATGTGGTGTAGCGTATATGGACTTGTCCGAACGCAGTGACGCCTCCTTGAGCTACTGAAACTGAAACTGAAACCTCAACTGCTGCATTCTCATTAAACAAATACGTTTTCTCCCATTCTGTCAAGATGATGACGTCCTGTGAAAAGTGCCTTCTACTTCTTGATTTGCTAGCTTGCTAAGGGGAAAAGATTGCCGTGTGTATGTATCTATTTTCATTTATTTCGGATTTTGGACTACACACAACGTGGGTGGTACTTGAAACAGGTATAGGATGGGTATCCACGCGTTAACGAACCCGTGACAATGGATTTTTTTAGTCGCTTCCTAGATGATTCGACCGACCGCGGTATACCGTATCCCCCCAGCCCCATACCCCCTGCATAGCTCCTCCTGTTTTTCTGCTGAATCCTACTTGGGAAAGGCTGTTTCGTCTGGGATGTTTTATACCAGTCGTAAAATAGCGGGGTTATGTTGGAAGGCGGTATGAAAGGTTGGCATCCATCTCGGCCCTTTTGACAGGGCAGCTCTGGTTGTGCAGCAGGGGTCGGGTGGGTGGGGGTGGGCGTGGGTGGTTGGGGATTGCTTGGAGAATGCGATTTATCAAACCGTATTTCTAGCTGGATAAATCCAGAATTTATGTCTGTCTGTGTGCCTGTCTGTCGAGGTCTATGTTTGTCTCTGTCTCTATGACTGTGTCTTGGTATAGATCTGTCTGTCTGTCTGTCTGTGTCTGTGTGTCTGTGTCTGTGTATCTGTCTGTCTGTCTGTCTGTCTCTCTCTCTGTCTCCTGAGCGTTGTTCAGCCAGGCGGACAAGTCACATTAAATTTTGGAAAACCTCTGCAATTAATTCACGTATTTTTGTTGATTACTCGTTACCTACCCGGTATCTTCATCTTGAATATCATTACAGTACACCCATGCCTCAGGAGTCAATTGATTTCAGAGTCAAGTGCGGAGTGTTTGTCTCCGTTTTTATAAACTTCATGTCCAAACGTGCAAAAATGAAGCTGGCCATGACAGTCCGTGTTTTGACAGTGAGCACACGGCCAACCGGTGTCATGGTAGGTTTGGTCCTGGTCGTTTTCTGCTTCAGCGACATTCTTCTTCACTGTGGCGATGTGGAATCGAATCCCGGTCCCAAGTCAAGCAGTTCCCTGAGACAGGCAAGGTTGGCCAGTGACAGCGGCGGACGTCGTAACAGCACGGACCCTTCCACACTCCCCACCAACGACCCATGGACGACCGCTCTGACTTCAGCTGGGGGAGGAACCAAGGCACTGACGCTGGAGGACTTCATGGGATTCGTGACGAAGTTTGACTCAAAGATTGACAGCATGTCGGATGACATAAGAAATGTTAAAGACTCTGTCGGTGGTCTGAAAGACGAAGTGCAGGAAATGACTGACGCAATCAAAAAAACTAACTGTAGAAAATGACTCATTAAGAACTGAAAACAAAGAACTGAAAGAGAAACTTGAAACAAAAATTAGAAGCTAAGACTGATGATCTTGAAGGAAGATCTAAGAGAAACAACCTGTTATTCTATGGTGTACCGAAATGTGAAAATGAAACAAAAAGTGACTGTGAAGACCGACTGGGTGACATCATTACTGACAAACTAGAAATTACAAACAAAAACATAGAATTTGACAGAGTACATTGCTTGGGTGGCAGAGGAAGCTCCCCAATTATAGCAAGATGTATTTTTTTACAAAGATAAAGAACTGATACTGAAAGAAAAAAGAAAATTGAAAGGAAGCTCTATTTTTCTTGGGGAAGATTTCTTCCAAAGAGTTCGCGACATCAGGAAGCGTCTTACGCCCCACGTAAACGTCGTGAGAGCAAATCAAAAACGAGCCACAATGATATTTGACCACCTTCTCATCGATGGCCAAAAGTTTGTTCTCAATGAGAATGATCAGCTCAAACCGCTCAAATAGGGATTCGGCCTGCCCAAAGTTAATGCAAGTAATTCTGAACATACACATGAATTATGCCTCTCTGATACTTTTCAAAGGGTAGCGCAGTTTAACCCAGCACCGGCCTTCAAGTGGTACACGGGTGACACTGAAGACGGAGATGTTCGCAGAGGAAACACTGTGTATGTTGACTGATGTGTGTAGCCCTGTTCTTTTCTCTTTATTCATTAAAGCGACTTGTCCCAAGAAAAGACAAAGACAGCCTGTTTCTTCCACTTAAAATGTCACTGATATGAGAGAGAGAGAGAGAGAGAGAGAGAGAGAGAGAGAGAGAGAGACAGAGACAGACAGACAGACAGACAGACAGACAGAGGGGCATTTTTTTATGAGCAACCACAAAAAACAAACAAAAAAACACCCACCTTTTTCTACACACGGTGGCTTTTCTACAACTGATCTAATCATCCATTCTGTAAACGAATGACGGGCGCAATAGCCGAGTGGTTAAAGCGTTGGACTTTCAATCTGAGGGTCCCGGGTTCGATTCTCGGTGACGGCGCCTGGTGAGTAAAGGGTGGAGATTTTTCCGACATACCTGAAGACCTGCTAGTGCCTGAACCCCCTTCGTGTGTATCCTGCAATCCATGTCAGCGTTCGGTGGGTTATGGAAACAAGAACATACCCAGCATGCACACGCCCGAAAATAGTGTATGGCTGCCTAAACGGTCATACACATAAATGTTACATGTCTGTCTGAGTGTGTATGTGTGCGTGCCTGAAATCTGATTGAATGACACAGGAAACGAATGATAAGCGCCCAGTGGCAGCCGTCAGTCGGCTCTATCGAGGTAGGCAGCCTGTTGTGCAAATGACCCCGGGTTTGTAAAGCGCTTAGAGCTTCGTCTCCGACCGAGGATTGGCGCTGTGTAAGTATCCATTCCAATCAATCAATCAATGACGTCTTTGGGACGTTCGTGTTTTCGGCAGAAATTCCTCAGTGACTTTTCGTTGTGAGCTGTGCAAAAGAAACATCAACAAATCAAATAAATTGATCAAATAGCAACAACAAACAGCAATAAAAAAAATTTAAAAATCAAAAAAATCAAACAGCGGTTGTGATCACTAGCTATTGCAAATGAATAAGTTTCAAGGCACATTTCATTTTCAATGCCTGTCACATACAAGTTAAAAGAAAACAACCACTAAAAAAAAAACCAAACAAATAGATTCCGCAGAATTGTAGTGCACCTTCTATTTTGAGATTGCTGATTGCATTTTCGTAGGCATACATAATTCAAACTTGTTTTGATTCGCGGGGAAAAGAAATAGGATTGCGTCTTATTCTTATGGTAAAACACACACATCTCTCTCTCTCTCTCTCTCTCTCTCTCTCTCTCTCTCTCTCTCTCTCTCGCTCCTCGCTCGCTCTTTTCTCTGATTCTACCCGTCTGTGTCTGTATATCCGTCTGTCTGTCTGTCTTTTTGTTTCTCTCATTCTCTCTCTCATTCTCTCTCTGTGTCTTTCTTTCTTTCTCTCTCTCTCTCTCTCTCTCTCTCTCTCTCTCTCTCTCTCTCTCTCTCTCTCTCTCTAGCTCGCTCGTACGTTCGTTCGTTCGTTTGCTTTGTCTTTCTGTCTCTGAACTCAGAACAAACACGCATACACGTTTACAATACACATCCAGCTGGAATTTTTCAAAGAAAGACACAAAATCAATCGTGGATGGAGCACATGTTCTTCAGAGAACGGTCAATACTCTTCAAAGCGCTAACCATTGTGCTCTAGTGCCAAGAATAGACCTAGGTTGAGAAAGCGATGTTTTTTGAAGAACGTCAGCATTGTTCGTGTATTGATGGTCGTTGTTCAAGAGCAGAAAAGGGTTGCGAATCGAAATCGTTCTGTAGTCTGCTGTTTGATGGAAGCATTATTTTTTGTATGAATGATAACATACCTTGGAAACACACACACACACACACACACACACACACACACACACACACACACACACACACACACACACACACACACACACACACACACACACACACACACACACACACACACACACACACACACACACACACACACACACACACACACACACACAATCTTGCGCGGGCACATCTATTTGTTTGTCGTTGAGCGATGCCGTTGGTGTTTTCTTACTCCAACACCAGAAATTAGTTGTATCATTCAGAGAGAGAGAGAGAGGGAGATATATATGTTTATACTTTACGCTTTTCTTCATTTCTGCACACCGTTATGATGATGATGATGATGATGATGATGATGATGATGATGATAATGATAATGATGATGATGATGATGATGATGATGATGATGATGATGATGATGATGATGATGATGATGATGATGATGATGATGATGATGATGATGATGATGATGATGATGATAATGATAATGATAATGATGATGATGATGATGATGATAATGATAATGATGATGATGATGATGATGATGATGATGATGATGATGATGATGATGATGATGATGATGATGATGATGATGATAATGATAATGATGATGATGATGATGATGATGATGATAACGTACACTCATATACCGCCTTTTCTCTCTAAGAGCTCAAGGTGCTTTGCATGAAAGAAAAATATTACAAATTACATAATTGTTCATGATCACTTTTTCTTAAAACCATTTTGATTAGTTGAAGTTGAAAGGTTAACGGTGAAAGGTCACATAACCTTACGGCCTTATGGTCTGTAAATTCATACACTAAGTGTTCCGGGTCTGTTGCCTTTCATGCCCTGCTCTCATGGTGACCTCAGTTTCGATACCGCTCCACTTACGTGCTTGGGGTGAGTCCTGTCAATGTCGTCAGTGTCGGCAGATTCATGAGGGGCTGTTGTTTGAGGGACGTGGTGGCGGTCTCCACTCTGGGAGGGACACTCACTCAGTCTGGCTCCGCGACTAAGCCATTATTGTCGTTAGTAGGGGGCTTAGTAGATGGTGTCCTAAGTACGTTAAACCAGAACAGGCACCACTGAACACCACCGAAGTGACTCAGCAGCAGTGCAGGGTCTCCTCTGGTGTGTGGCCTCCTGGGGACCTAACATCGATGGTTCCCTGTGGACCGTCGACGCTGGAACTGCGACGGACGAACCCGGGTGTGGCCGTGTATGGGGGAATCTAAATGAGCGGTGTGGGAGTAATGCCACTGAAACGGTGCAGATGATGGGGCAGCAAAAAAAAAAAAAGAAAAAAAAGAAAGAAAAAAAAAGTGTTCCGGGTCCGGAACAGGAAGGTGGGGGCCAATTTTCTCCTTCCGCCGCATGTTAAACCTCAACAGCCGAGGGTCCAGGGTTCGAATATCGGTAACGGCGGCTGCTGGGGAAAAAAAAAAAAAAAAGGTAGAGATTTTTTCCGATCTCCCAGGTCAACATATGTGCAGACCTGCTTGTGCCTGAACCTTCTTCGAGTGTATACGCATGCAGAAGAGCAAACACGCACGTTAGAGATCCTGTAATCCATGTCAGCGTTGGGTGGGCTGTGAAAACAAAACCATACCCAATATGCACAGCCCCGAAAAAAAGGAATGTGACTGCCTGCATGGCGAGATAAATGAACAAAATGGTCATACATGTAAAATGTTACATGCCTGTTTGAGTGTGTATGTGTGCGTGCCGGAAAACTGATTGAATGACACAGGAAACGAATGATGAGTGTCCAATGGCAGCCGTCAGTCGGCTCTACGCAGGTAGGGAGCCTGTTGTGCAAATGACGCAGTGTTTGTAAAGCGCTTGGAGTTTGGTCTCCGACTGAGGATAGGCATTATATAAGAATCCATATCATCATGATCATCATCATCATCATCATCATCATCAAGTGCCTTTCCAGTAATACAACACCGTGGCTGTATATCCGGTCACTGGTGCACACTGGATTAGAAATCCAAAGACTAACCATTTCTACCACGGCGGCCCCAATATTTTATTGAATAAAATTGTGTGATGTCGGGGGGGGGGGGGGGGGGGGGGGGGGGGGGGGGCTGTTGTTTGAAGGACGTGGTGGCGGTCTCCACTCTGGGTCAGTCTGGCTCCGCGACTAAGCCATTATTGTCGTTAGTAGGGGGCTTAGTAGGTGGTGCCCTAAGTACTTTAAATCAGAACAGGCACCATTGAACACCACCGAAGTGACTCAGCAGCAGTGCAGGGTGTCCTCTGGTTTGTGGCCTCCTGGCGACGCTGGAACTGTGACTGATGAATCCGGGTGTGGCCGTGTATAGGGGAATGTAAATGAGCGGCGTGGGAGTAATGCCACTGAAACGATTCAGATGATGGGGCAGAAAAAAAAAGTGCGATGTTGGCTCATCCTTTGCGAATCTATTGGGGAAAAATGCGTAAAATGTGTGTGCAGTGAACATTTTTTAACGACTGAACCCGTTTTATGTTTTTTGCCCTCTACATATTAGGTGTTGATCTTAGCCTCCTGAACTTGTTGAAAACGTTTTGCCATTCTAAATGTGTTGTTTTTTTCAAACATTTGTTTTATATATTCAATTTTACATTATTAAACACACACAAACATACACTGGTAACTATACACATACACATTCACAGACACAGACACAGATACACACACAAAGAAACAAAAAGAAGTACTACTACTACAACTACTACTACTACTACTACTACTACTACTACTACTACTAATAATAATAATAATAATAATAACACAACCTCAAGATTCTAAAATTTTAATATGTTTTGGTAGAAAACGTTTTTACCGTTTGAGCATTTCATGTGAAACTGGCTACATGTATCGTTAAACATTATCTTGGATGTCCGTCGTGTCCGGCAATGATGCCTATGTGCCTCTCAGTCTCGTTTTGTGTAGACTCGTAGGTATATGGATGGCTATGGAATCCCAGTTTCGATCTACATAGGTGTTCGTAGTGAGGGCAGGGAAACTGTCTGAGGCGCTGTGGACACTGCCGTTGTACTGCAGTCTTCCTCTCCTCATGGGCCTCGGAGATGCTTCTGCAAAATGTTATGTTGATAATTGTTCGGGGTTTTATAATCATCACTTCTTCTTCTTCTGCGTTCTTGGGCTGCAACTCCCACGTTCACACGAGTAGGCTTTGACGTGTATGATCGTTTTTGCTCCGCCATGTAGGCAGCCATACTCTGTTTTCGGGGGTGAATCATTACGATTTGTATCAATGTACTGAAATTTGATTACTCAGCTTTATAACGTAACGTTTCTCCTCCTTCGTTGTGTTTCACTTCTGTGGTGATCTCTGATGTGCGTACTGAGTCAGTAACCTGACACCGGTGCTCTTTGAAGAGAACAAGTCCAGTGACAGACAGAAGGCGCGGACAGTAAACTCACTGACTGTTCCCATAGTGTCTCTACATGCAAAGTGAAGCTTCGTAGTGTAGTCATGTTGACGCCAAGCAAGGAGAACCCCCTGTATTTGAACGAAATCACAGTTAATGAATTACATGGGTTTTCAAACCAAGCGTGGCTGAAAACCTGGTGATATATTTGAAAGGCGTGTTTTCATTCTGAAGCGTTGAAGTGATGAGGCTGTTTGTGGTATTATTATTATTATTATTATTATTATTATTATTATTATTATTATTATTATTATTATTATTATTATTATTTTATTTGTTTTGGGTTTTTTTAATAAATAAAATGAAATTAAAAAACAGCCTCAGCGCAGAGGCCACAGAAACCGAAGCTGGCTGTTTGCTCAAAAAGAAAACCACAACAAACAAACAAAAACCCGAACCCTGAAACCACGTCTTGGGTCTGATCTTCTTCTTCTACGTTCGTGGGCTGAAACGCCCACGTTCACTCGTATGTACACGAGTGGGCTTTTACGTGAATGACCGTTTTAACCCCGCCATGTAGGCAGCCATACTCCGTTTATGGGGATGTGTATGCTGGGTATCTTCTTGTTTCCATAACCCACCGAACGCTGACATGGATTACATGATCTTTAACGTGCGTATTTGACCTTCTGCGTCCGTATACACACGAAGGGGGTTCAGGCACAAACAGGTCTGCACATGATAATGTTAACCTGGGAGATCGGAAAAAGAAAAAAAAAAAAAAAATCTCCACCCTTTACCCACCAGGCGCCGTTACCGAGATTCGAACCCGGGACCCTCAGATTAAAGGTCCAACCCTTTAATTAACCACTCGGCTATTGCGCCCGGCAGGTCTGACCAGAATCCAGGGAACAGTAAGCGTGCTGGTCCCGGTCCCTATTGAACCGTCGGCTGGATGTAACACAGTGTGGATCGTGACGTGGTGAAGGGGCAGCAGTGTTGACCGACGTTAAGTCACTCAGTACGGCCAGTCCTCTCTTCTCCTCTACACATACCCCTCGGATGTCCAGTGGGTGTCTGAATGACCCAACCTTTAGCTTCCGTCGTCAGAACTGTGGTATTCTTTGTCAACATTCACTGCTTCAGTATAAGAGCGTTCCGCTTGCAATATTTTGATGATGGTAATTGGGATGAAACGCTGTTAACGTCGTCTCTTTCGTCGTTCGTATGGAGAGAGTTAACGAGGCTGTTGACCTGTTGTTGTACAAGAGCCAGCGGACAGTGGAGACCAGATTAAATTCGATTTTTCTACAGGATGACAGCGGGTCTAAGGGCCACAGGAAGATGTGGCGACTGTTGTTAATAATGGGGAGAGAGGGGTGGGGGGGGGGGGGTGCTATTCTGTGAAGATTACCAGTCTGGCCTTCTTCTCTCACGACCTGTCGTTGTCTTTTCCAGGTGGCTGGAGTTCCAGATTGTATGGCTTTTTGTCTTGTCTCCATCGCCATCCAGTGTCCCGGGTCCCCTGTTAATTGTGTGTGCTTTGGGGATTTATGAAGAACTTGGTTGAACGCTGTCAATGGCTTGAAGTTAATAACGTGCCGGGCGTTTTCTGTGAGGAGTACGGTTATACCGTAACTGGAATTCAAGCTGACTCATCGTTTTTAGTTTACTATTGGCTGGTTTTGTTGACTCATTTGTGTAAACAAAGTGAGTCTATGTTTTAACCCGGTGTTCGGTTGTCTCTCTCTCTCTCTCTCTCTCTCTCTCTCTCTGTGTGTGTGTGTGTGTGTGTGTGTGTGTGTCCGTGGTAAACTTTAACATTGCCATTTTCTCTGCAAATACTTTGTCAGTTGACACCAAATTAGACATAAAAATAGGAAAAATTCAGTTCTTTCCAGTCATCTTGTTTAAAACAATATTGCACCTCTGGGATGGGCACAAAAATATAAAAAAAGAAGCCAAATTATATCCAAACTGCATTTAGTGTTATATATATATATATATATATATATATATATATATATATATATATTTTATAGAATAAAAAACAACAATATATATATATATATATATATATATATATTGTTGTTTTTTATTCTCTAAACTTGGCACTTTGATCTGACATTCTGACACAACAACAAGAGCAGTCATTTTTATCTATTTTTTTGGTTCAAACAGGAACTTCTTTTGCTAAGCATGGAAGTTATATTTATTTTGCATGTCTTTGGTGCAGATAATAAAAAAGGGAAATTAATCTGTAATTAATGCTAGGATACTTAATTTGCTTTAAACTGATCTTTATCATCTTAAACATTATAGTTTGAAATTATACTCAATACATAAAAAGCTTATGTGTGTTACTCTCAGTGTACAGGGCTTTCACTGTGCTCATTCGCCAAAGTGGTCTTTTTCGGAAAATACAAAAATCAATACGACGAGTGGACTTTATAGATATATTGACTGAGCCCTGAAGGTCATGAGCAAAAATCAATTGCGTGCACATATTTATATATATTCAAAGCGCGTGCTCATATTCTTCGCGAACACGAACGACGCCATTTTGTTTCAAGTTGTTGACATGCCCGTTCAATCCTATATTTAATCGACAATACACGATAATATGTGATGGAAAGTTGGAGAAGGAGACCATTAAATGTTTATTCAGAGAAAGATTTGTGAACGTCTCATCACTTAATGGATTATGCCCCAAACTGTGCCATAAAAAGATCGACAGAATCAGTCGGAATTCACATAATTGAATTGATAAAAAGTAAAAATTTCCAGTCTTGACTTTTCTCAAAATGAAGTCCTTTTCACTTCATACGACGTTTAGAAGTACTTGTACTTGGCTCTGCATGTTATTAGTTTAACAAAATACTAAATTTTCATATCAACTTTAAAACTATAAAACTAGAATGAACATAAAAGAGAAATTGAATCGACCGTGTCAACCGGGTGTAACTAAACTTGTACATGCATCTAGATCCAGAGAAAACGGCTAAATGTTGCAGTGTGATTGCGGCGATAGCCACGTCTCCTTTACCGTGGACTTAAAAAGAATTTTTTGTTGCCCTTAAAGATTTTTTTGAAAGCCCAAGATACACCAGAATGATATGATTTAAACAGCGTTCTCACTGCGAATACCGCAATCGATTTATCGCCCTTTAAAAAAGCATGTTTGAATGTCATATTTTTGAACGTCAGTTAAGGAGCCACGATTATGTAATGGGTAAGACAGTTTCTTCTCACCCGAACACGCGGGGTTCGAATCTGCTGTTAGGACTCTTTTTTTCTTCTTTTTCTTTTAACCCGAAGGTTTATAATAACAAATACAGAACACATACAGATCGCAAGTGAGTCTTGAAGGCCTTGCCTCTCTTATTTTATTTGTTGTTATTGTTGTTGTTTTTAGAAAGGGTAGGGAGTGAGAGAGATAGAGAGGCAGACAGACAGACAAACAGAGGCCGAGAGACAGAGATAGAGATACAGAGAGACAGAGTGTGTGTGTGTGTGTGTGTGTGTGCACTCAAGGCCAGATCAGCGCGTTGGGTTATGCTGCTTTCAGGCATCTGCCCAGCAGATGTGGTGCTACAACACGCTGCGTCTATGGCTTTGCAGTGACGCCTCCTTGAGAAACTGAAACTGAAATTGAAATCACAGCAAAAATCCGATCAAATATGGTTCGCCTCCTGTACAACGAACAGGGAACGGTCTAAGTGGCCATACGTTAATTCCCGTCCCTGCAATGGTCATGACCTGGACTGTGTTCATCCTGTTGACGATTCTGCAGAGTTCGGGCTCCTCGATGACTTTGGATAAGAATCTTGGACTCTGACATCTGATTAGTTTCCCCCGGTCTGTAAATGGACTCATGCAAAGGCTGTAAAGGACCTCATGTCATCGTTGTTGTTGTTGTTGTTGCTGCTGTTGTTGTTGTTGCTGCTGCTGCTGCTGTTGTTGTTGCTGCTGCTGTTGGCGCTGCTTTACTTCTTCTTCTTCATCTTCCTTCGTGAGCTGCATCTCCCACGTACACTCATATGTACACGAGTGGGCTTTTACGTGCATGACCATTTTTACCCCGCCATGTACGCAGCCATACTCTGCTTTCGGGAGTGTGCATGCTGATTATGCTGGTGATGTCGTCATTGTTGTTTGCCTATACGCGCGCGCGCGCGTGTGTGTGTAATTGTGTGTGTGTGTGTGTGTGTGTGTGTGTGTGTGTGTGTGTGTGTGTGTGTGTGTGTGATAATCATTTGATGCAATATCCTATTTATCCTCTTTTCATCACAGTGCTAAGTTTAATCACTCGTTTTTTGTTGTTGGCTTTTGTTGTTGTTTGGGGAGGGTGTGTGTGTGGGGGGGGGGGGGGCGGGGGGAGGGGGTTGTTACTGTTCATACAAGCCACTATGGTTTTCTATTGCACGATCAATATCACATGAAAACGCATAAGAATGACAAACTTTGACGGATAATTTTCTGTTCCTGATTTCAAGACGTATCAACGAACTAGGTTACTTACAATGTTCGTTCGAGCCAGATGTTCGCATCCAACAAGGATTTTGCTGCCATAAGGCAGCAGCGTGGTTTATCAAAAGGTTTCGGACAGATTTTTTTTTTTTTTTTTTTTTTTTTTTTTTTTTTTGCGACAGGGATATGACGACGACATCTACCCACCATATAAACAACAAGCGTGTGACAAACAGGGTTTGACGCCGCCTTGATGGAGCTGGGTATATAATAAACTCCACCCCTGCTAGTCTGTTCACCTTGTGTCCCGGCCGTCTGAGGTGGTTTCGTCGGGAATGTTTTATACCGGTCGTAAAGTCGCTGGTGATGCGAAAGACGGTGGTGTAAAATATCGGCATCCGTCCCCCACCCCCCCCCCCCCCCGCCCCCCCCCCCCCCTTCACCCCCCCGCCTCCCCCCACCCCCGGCTTTGTCAGGGAGCGCTTTTGTATGGAGAAGGCTTTTGCTTAGGAATGGTTACGTGTGGATTGTTATTCTGTAGATCTTGTCGGTTTATCGGCCTGTCTGTCTGTCTGTCTGTCTGTCTGTTTATCTGTCTGATAGTTTGTTGTCTCCCTGTCTTGTCTCCCCCCGTGTATATTCAAGAGAGAGACAGAGACAGAGACAGACAGAGACAGAGACAGACAGACAGAGACAGAGACATAAAAAAAGAACTCAGAACTCAGGAATGTTTTGTGTACTGCATGCGTTTACATACGAAATGTACATCGGCCTTGGGCCACATTACAAAGGAGGGCTTGGGTCGGGAAGGGGACAAAACAAAGGTTCATTCATGTACATCCTGCGTGCAGAGGAATTGTCGACATTCAAAAGTACTCTTTAACTCTCTCCATACGAACGGCGAAAGAGACGACGTTAACAGCGTTTCACCCCAATTACCATCATCAAAATATTGCAAGCGGAAGGCTCTTATACTGAAGAGGTGAATGTTGACAAAGAATACCACAATTCTGACGACGGAAGCTAAAGGTTGGGTCATTCAGACACCCACTGGACATCCGAGGGGTCTGTGTAGAGTAGAAGAGAGAACTGGCCGTACTGAGTGAGTTAAATCAAATACCTCTGCATACAAAAGTACACCCCCACACCCCCACACACACAGACACACACAGACACAGACACACACAGCCACAGACACACACAGACACAGACAGACAGACAGACACACACACACACACACACACACACACACACACACACACACACACACACACACACACACACACACACACACACACACACACACACACACACACATAAGTGTAAAGCCATGAGATGAACCAAATCTGTCAAAGGGCAAATACAAATAGAACAATGATAAACGTATCATTAATACGACGTCGTTCCCATGAGCAGAACATCAAATTACAATCACAACAAAGTGAAAAAATTACTATAAGTTAGTATGATAAAATCATTTTCTGGCATCCTAGATTATCATTTTTCTCCTTCTGTTAATAGCATGAAAACCATATCTTGACACATTAAACAAGTGGGTATTGTTAGTTGCTTTGAGTAGCTCGGACAATGCTACATAGACAGAATCATTC
>NC_134896.1:47531783-47534283 GCF_041734735.1 Babylonia areolata
TTTTGTAACAGAGAAGATTCATCAAGCTGTTTTGGATATCATCATTTGTTTTTGTTTGAAGAATTGCTGGAGTTAATAATAACAACAACAACAACAACAACAACAACAACAACAACAATAATAATAATAATAATAATAATAGTATTTATATAGCGCTGAATCTTGTGCAGAGACAAAACAAAGCGCTTTCGCACCAGTCATCCACACGCATGCATAACTCTAAAACTGGAGAAACTAAAGACAAGGAAGAGGCAGGGAAGGGAGGCTATTTTGGGATGAGGTGGGTTTTAAGGCCAGACTTGAAAGAGCTGAGTGCAGAGACTAGACGAAGCAAAAGAGGAAGTTCATTCCGATTGCAAGGTCCAGAGACAGAGAAAGAACGGCGGCCAACAGTCGAATGTTTGAATCTGTTTTGTGTTTGGAGTATAAATGAAAACATGCATTTATCTGGTGTTTTGTGAAATATTAATTCACTCAGTACGGCCAGTCCTCTCTTCTCCTCTACACAGACCCCTCGGATGTTCAGTGGGTGTCTGAATGACCCAACCTTTAGCTTCCGTCGTCAGAATTGTGGTATTCTCTGTCAACATTCACCTCTTCAGTATAACAGCCTTCCGCTTGCAATATTTTGATGATGGTAATTGGGGTGAAACGCTGTTAACATCGTCCTTTCGCCGTTCGTATGGAGAGAGTTGAAATGGTCAGCTCATAAGTGTTTCATGTTATCTAAGTGATGATAAAGTGTCCCAGTGACACATTGTCAAAGCTGTTGTGTACAGAATGGAGTACTCTCCACCCCACCCCCCAGCCCCCCACCCATCTCACTGTCACTGTCTCTGTGTTCTTGCGTCTGTATATTTCTCTGTCTGACTGCCCCCCCCCCCCCCCCTCTCTCTCTCTCTCTCTCTCGCTCGCTCGCTCCTTTCTCTGTTTCTATCCGTTTAGCCCTCATTAATCAAATGAGAATTAGTATGGGTTCTATAAAGAAAAAGTATAGATAAAAAGGAAGGGCTACATTTGTATGGTCAATCTCGACAATGTAATTATAGTGTAGTCGTTGGTAGGGAGTGAGTGAGTGTGCGTGTGTGTGGGAGGTGAGGGGTTGGGGGTGGGGTGGGGAATGTGTGTGTGTGTGTGTGTGTGGGGGGGGGGTTAAGGAGAATTCATGTAAACTGAACAAATTATACTCTATCTGTTTTATTTGTGCTTGGAAGAACAGAGTTGGCATTTTTAGAGTATTCACTTCTTTCTGTGTACAACGAGGTACGTATTGGTTTATGTGAACTGGCGAGTACAAGAGAGAGAGAGAGAGAGAGAGAGAGAGAGAGAGAGAGAGAGAGAGAGACAGACAGACAGACAGACAGACAGACAGGCAGGCAGACAGAACAGTAGGCCTCACAATTAGTGAGTCAGCCACTGAACTGGGATATACAGATAGGCAGATAGATAGATAGATAGATAGATAGATAGATAGATAGATAGGGAGAGAGAGAGAGAGGGAGAGAGAGAGAGAGAGAGAGAGAGAGAGAGAGAGAGAGAGAGAGAGAGAGAGAGAGAGACGTTTCTTTGTTTTCTTCTTTTTCGTATCCCAGCTTCTTTTCTTCTTCTTTCTCCTCCTCCTCCTTTTTCTCCCTTAACCCTGTGAAGGGGCGCCGCATCGAAGAACAACTGCTCACCAGATTCCCCCAGCTCTGCAGGCTGTTTTTCCAAAAGCCTGGGTCTCTTTGGGGAGTTTCTTAGCCATCTATAATTTAGGAGACAATTCAGAAGAGAAGGAAACGTGAAGGAAGATGCATGATTCATTGGTGTCTGTCTCAAGACGCCACTCTCCCCGAGAAATAAAACGGTGCATTATTCATCGGTGTTGTTTTCAGCAGAAAACAGAACACCCGCAGTATATATATATATATATATATATATATATATATATATATATATATATATATATATATCTGTATGTGTGTGTGTGTGTGTGTGTGTGTGTGTGTGTGTGTGTGTGTGTGTGTGTGTGTAAAAGAAGAAACAGAAAAAAGATGCATCAACCTTTTCCACCTGTCTGACAGACATCTGAAACATTTTCCCAAGTACTTAATGCTGGTATGAAAAATTATAAAAATTTATTTAAAAAATTTTTTTTTTAAAACACAAAAACACTCGCATACACAATGCAAATATATAGTCAGTCCTTCAGTGAGACCTATACAATCTTAATAAAGCTCTCCGATTAGCTAGGAAAGAGCGCGATACAGAGTAGAGGCCAGACTTGAGCAACCGTAGTTAAGGGAACAGCCCCCCAGTACCATCAGCTTTACAACAGCGGCCGCCACAGTAAGTGACACCCTGTTGTCATTTCCCCCCGACTTAACCCTTTCACCGCCAGTCAATTTAGAGTGCAAAATTCCCTTGTGCTATAAACACAGAAAATATGGTGTCTAAGAATAGCTGGGGATTCCCCCTGTGGTGTGTAGAAAATATTCGTCTAATATCACTTACAGTGAAA
>NC_134896.1:47544283-47566783 GCF_041734735.1 Babylonia areolata
TCATTCATGCTTCTTCAGGACACCGTTCAGATCCACCTTCTCTGGTGGGGGAGACAGTAGTCATGTCACTTTCCCTTATCAGCTCCACCCCTGCAACCGTCCCTTTCACACGCCACATACCCCTCCACAAACCCACAAACCCTCACGTCCCGCTGCCCCCTCCCACCACCACCACCCACCATGCCCCTTCCCCTCCTTCCTCTCCCCGCAAAAAATAGAAATAAAAGAAAGAAAACACAACTCCTGGTCCTTAGACGCGAGCAGACGAATAGGTCAATAACAAAATTTCTTGAAACTGAGTCAGTCCAGTGGAATCACTTGGAGACGTACCACGTCTGCAGCAACATTGGGGGAGAGGGGGGGGGGCGCAGCGGGGGCGGGGGGTCTGTTTGCTGAGAAAATGAAAAGAACCCAGCAAAGCACTGACACGACTATCTGTCTGTGTGTCTGTCTGTCTGTCTGTCTGTTCATGCACAGACTGAAAACTGATGTCTGGCCCCAAATCTCGTCAGCCCCACAAAACATGAGCCCCAAAGCCATTTCCGGACTGAAGGAGACTATGATCAGATGCCAGGGGCAGAGTACTCAGCAGTCCCCAGTCATTACCGCCCCCTGCGCTGTGCAGAATTGTGTGCTGGGTGTACATCGTCTGCGTCTTGACTGGTGAAGGGACAGGACTGTTGATCGATCGTACATGTCAATGTCTGTTCAACAGTGCTGTCCTTCAGTCACTGCACGGGATCTAGCTGCCTGTTGAACGAGATGAAACAGGATTTGGCGAAGGCTTAAAGTTGGGTACAGAAACCACATGTGGACGTGGTGGTGGCCATTGCCGGAATCATCCGGGTGGAGGGGGAGGGGGGGGGGAGAGGTCTGTTTCGTGGAGATCGCCTAGTGTGGTCTTTACATTGTATCGTTGTCTGTCCCAGCTGATTAGAGCGTTAGATTGCACGGATGTCTTTAGAGTCTGTGAATTTGTGTCTGTGTGTTTGCTTTTTCTTATATAAATACTTGCCTCGTTTTTCACAAATCGCCTGGAAACAACATATTGCCTATTGGACTAAACTTTGATGAGGTGTTTTTTTTGTTGTTTTTTTTTGTTTTTTTTTACTCCTGATGCCATGCAGTGTCTGACAGCATAACCAAATGAGCAGTGAATCTATGATTCCTCAGACGATGGATAATGTCCATTATATATTGTTGTTGTGGAAGATGTTGATTGGGAAAGGAAGTCCAGATTGCCTCTACTCTTAAGACGGCAGTGCATAAAGTGATAATAGTGTTAAACAGTGCCTGATTGAAACTAAAGGAAAGAGTGTCAATGACCTACGACAGTAGTGCATCGTTGTTGTTGACCAGGGTTGTATAGGGGGTAAGCCTGTCATGTCAATGCTCAGCTTTCATCACAGATTGACAGAAGCTTACAGTTGGGCCAACAGCAAAGTGAGAGCTGAGCTGTATGATCAATACGGCGGCAATACAAGGGCATCCAGGAGTCATGACCTGGGTGCGGCCCGGCCCCCTTAGAGTGTAAGGAGTTCAGGGCCGAAACACTTGACTGAGGGGGGCTTCTTCTCTGAAGACCTTATACTGTCCAGCTCTCTCTACAGTTTCTTATCACTCAATGGTTTTTCCACTGCAAATAAGAGTTCATTTACAGCTTAGTCTTTTGTGAAGA
The DNA here is from genome assembly GCF_041734735.1 of Babylonia areolata. NCBI lineage: Eukaryota > Metazoa > Mollusca > Gastropoda > Neogastropoda > Buccinidae > Babylonia > Babylonia areolata. Next base: position 47,545,962 of record NC_134896.1, read on the forward strand.
ACTATGACTCTCAAACTAGGAGGCAAGATTGCGCTGGCTGTTAGTGCTGCAGCCTTGGGGGGCTAGCTGGCCTTTGTGAACCATCTCAACGCCGACTGTCCGGGAGAGTGATTCTTGGGCAATACACTCTCCACTATTCACATTCTAGCCCAGATAATCGGGACAGCAGTTGCCTCCTCTGCTGTTCGGGTGGTCATTGTCTGACATGACTATCATTGAGAACGAAAAGAGAGACTATGACTCAAGGTAAATGGACGGCTGTGGTTGAGCAGTTTTCGCGGAGTTGACTATGGCGGACAGATTACTTAGCAGCTAAAAGCACACATCAAAATGATCCGCTAATTTCAGTTACTCTCTTGACAGGCAATGATGAAATTTATCTCCATTGTTGTTGTTTTTTTTCTGTCAACTTAAATCATTTTAAAACATTTATGAGTGAATGGACAGCAGGTATAGATGTAAAAGCTGACGCAGAGAAATACATACCTTGAACAAAACGATATCAACACACTAAGTAAACGTTGTTTTTGCAGACGTTGTTTTTGTTTTTGCTGAACCATTCCAAACTGAGCAGATAACATTTGAACAGGCATGCTTTCGCACGCATGCACACGCAGGAACGCACAGACAACAGAGATATACAATACTTATACATTTATTTTCATTCGCTGAATCGTTGATAGTTCTTTCCTAATTTTCACACTTCGTTCAGTCATGGATGACAAAGATATATCACTGCACTGAACCAGTGCTTTAACTCTCTCCATACGAACGGCGAAAGAGACGACGTCAGCAGCGTTTCACCCCAATTGCCATCATCAAAATATTGCAAGCGGAAGGCTCTTATACTGAAGATGTGAATGTTGACAAAGAATACCAAAATTCTGACGACGGAAGCTGAAGCTTGGGTCATTCAGACACCCACTGGACATCCGAGGGGTCTGTGTAGAGGAGAAGAGAGGACTGGCCGTACTGAGTGAGTTAACGCTGACACATTTTAAAGCAGATGAGGCATGGGTGTATCATTTATTTTGTGTTTTTGATTTTTTGTGGGGAAGGGAGGGGGGTGAAAGGGCTCGCTTTTTTATTTTCGTAATTTTAGGAGAGAAAGATTTCATCGTCGTCACACCGAAAACCCCAGGACTAATAAACCGACTTTCCTGTGGTAGAGTTTTGTTCCATGCACATGTAAGCCCAGTACATTTGACATCCTGATACAGTTGAGAGACCCGATGGGGGGCTACATTACAAGAGATGATGTCCCGTCTGTCAGTGAATTAACTCACTCGGCCAGTACGGCCAGTCCTCTCTTCTCCTCTACACAGACCCCTCGGATGTCCAGTGTGTGTCTGAATGACCCAACCTTTAGCTTCCGTCGTCAGAATTGTGGTATTCTTTGTCAACATCCACCTCTTCAGTATAAGAGCCTTCCGCTTGCAATATTTTGATGATGGTAACTGGGGTGAAACGCTGTTAACGTCGTCTCTTTCGCCGTTCGTATGGAGAGAGTTAAGTTACCACGCCACATCGTTTTGTGTTAGGTTCAATTTCTTTTTTCTTTTTTTTTTTTTTTTTTTTTTTTCAAAGAGGCGTCACTGCGTTCGGACAAATACACATACGTTGCACAACATCCGCTAAGCAGACGCTAGACCTGCAGCATAACTCAAAGCGAGTAGTCAGGCCTTGAGTGTGCATGCGTATATACTTGTGTACCTGTCAGAGTGGATTTCTACTATATAATTTATGCTGTCATGATTTTTTTTTTTTCAGTGCACCAAGTACATGCTGCACACGGAGCCTCGGTTTATCGTCTGGTCCAAATGACTGGACATTCAGTTCGATTTTTCCAGTCAAAGAGGGCAAGACTGGGCTTCGAACCCAGACCCTCACGGACACTGTATCATCAGATAAGCGCCTCAGCCACTCCGTCGCCTTCCTCGGATAGTTTGATAGAGAGATTATGATGACCATACTCACACCAAATGCAGTGGTACCTGTCTTTTTGATGATCTTTTCACCTAAGTTTCACCTAGCTTCTTTTTCTTTTCAAAAGCAAGAAAGTGGAGTGATGGCCAAGAGGAAACGCGTCCGCCTAGGAAGCGAGAGAATCTGAGCGCGCTGGTTCGAATCACGGCTCAGCCGCCGATATTTTCTCCCCCTCCACTAGACCTTGAGTGGTGGTCTGGACGCTAGTCATTCGGATGAGACGATAAACCGAGGTCCCGTGTGCAGCATGCACTTAGCGCACGTAAAAGAACCCACGGCAACAAAAGGGTTGTTCCTGGCAAAATTCTGTAGAAAATCCACTTCGATAGGAAAAAAAACAAGTAAAACTGCACGCAGGAAAAAAATCCCTGGGGAGAGCAGCCCGAATTTCACACAGAGAAATCTGTTGTGATAAAAAGCAATACAAATACAAATACAACTTCTCATTGCCGCACGGTAGCATCGACGTCAGCCCCTCCTCTTGCACAACTGTTGTTCCTTCTTTTGGTATCTGTTGTACCCGTCTTCACCAGTGAGCCGTATGATAACTTCCACTTTTGTGTTGACGTTGAAGCAAGGGTTTTGTTGAAAGGTCTGTTACACAGAACTATTCCTCCCTTGGGGAGTGTTCTGTTTTCATCAGACCGCACGCTTTGACATCTCACTGAAACTGAAACTGAAACTATTCACTGGTGTCGGGATTTTATTGGGGGGAAATGTATTGTTACATGAGAACATAATACTTACTCAAACTGTACACATCCTTCTGTATAAAAAAAAAAATGAAAGAAGAAGAAAAAGACGACGACGACGACGACGACGACGACGAAGAAGAAGAAGAAGAAGACGGCGACGAAGAAGAAGAAGAAGAAGACGGCGACGAAGAAGAAGAAGTGTTTGTAGATTCAGGACTAAAAACGAAACAGCGACTACCAAAGTGACTTTGCTGCTTAAATGGCTATACAACCCACTTTCTGCCCGCCTCTCTCTCTCTCTCTCTCTCTCTCTGACTCTGACATCCTTCCCTCTGGTGGGACAATGGCTGTGTTGTCTTCCCTTGCCACTGCCCTTCCTGCCCCCTTCACGTATCATACACCCTCACTTCCTTCGATGGGACCGGATGAGTTAACCCACCGGGTCAATAACAAAACGATGTGACCAGATGAGTTAACCCACCGGGTCAATAACAAAACGATGTGACCAGATGAGTTAACCCACCGGGTCAATAACAAAACGATGTGACCAGATGAGTTAACCCACCGGGTCAATAACAAAACGATGTGACCAGATGGGTTAGCCCACCGGGTCAATAACAAAACGATGTGACCAGATGGGTTAGCCCACCGGGTCAATAACAAAACGATGTGACCAGATGGGTTAACCCACCGGGTCAATAACAAAACGATGTGACCAGATGAGTTAACCCACCGGGTCAATAACAAAACGATGTGACCAGATGAGTTGACCCACCGGGTAAATTATAAAACGTCTTGGAATCCAGTCAGCACCAGTGGAATCCCTCTAGGTGATGCCACGTCTGCGAAGATGTATGGAGTCTGTTTGTGCAGAAAATAAAAGACGCCCACGGCAGACAACACTCTCCCATGCATAGTTTGAAACTGATGTTTGGTGAAATCTTGTAATCATCCACCCACACACCCGCAACACCCCCTCTTTCCCCCACTAAAAAAAAAAAAAAAAAAAATTCCTACAGCCGCTTGTGGCCTGAAGGAGACTGATCCATTGCCAGCGGTAGATAACTTTGTCCGCAGTCATCAAGGTCCTCTGAGCTCTACTCAATTGCCTGCTGGGCGTACATAGTCTGCGCCGTGACTCCGGAAAGGGCAGGAGTGTTGATCAACGTTTATGTCCACTCAGCGAGGCTGTACTTGAGCCATTGTACAAGGGCTAGACGAGATTAAATTGGATTTTGCAGGGGATGACAGGGGGTCTGGAAGTCATTGTCAGTTGATACTCAGAGAGCTGTTTCCTGAAGATTGCCCAGTCTGGCCCTAATGCTATGTCGTTCTCTTTTTTTTTCCAGCTGACTGGGACTTTAGATGGTATGGCTTGGCCTGTTCCATGGCTTTTGCTCGAATTTTATAACGCCTCTGGCCATGTTCATACATTGTCGGGAAACAACCTATTTTGCTGGTAAATCTTGTAATCTGTTTTCAGCCGGCGAATGACTAGTAATACTGATGCCCTTATAAAGATCGCTTTCCTCTCTTCTAGCTCGAGTATGCTGTTCTTCATGTGTGCCTATCTCTGACTCTGTCTCCTGATCCTAACTCTTGCTTCTCGAACATTTCGGTCATTGACCAAAATAGTATTAAATGATAACAATAATGAAATAGAATAAAGCATTGAAATGTATCTTGTTTCAGTTAAAATGCACGTGTAACCGCCTTACGTTATGTGTACTTTAGGTAATAGTTACTCTTTTCAGTGATTAAGAGAACATGATTACAATGACATTGCTAACAAATAGGGAAAGAATAGAAAATACTTACACTGGTTATATGTGAATGCCAAAATATGTAGATTGGAACAGTTAGTCATTAAGTACTATATCATCGCTACTCCTAAATATATCATGAGCATAGTAGTTGTTTAACAGTGTCGGGTGCATGATAAAGCAGATATTGTGTTTTGTCTTCAGACAGACGGGTTATATGGAATGTAGTTAGCAGACAGCGTTATGTGATGGGTGAAGTTGAGAAAGTCTTTGTCTTAAACTTGACGTTGAATGAAATGATGTTGCTGAAAGGTGTCAGATGGTAAAGTACGAAATGGTGACTGTATTTACCCTCGGATAACAACAATGAATATTGTTGTGGTTGAACACGTCAAGCAGAGGATCAAGCACAGATTTTCTGAACTCACAAAAAGAGAGAACCACCTGCTCCCCGACAAGAAGCAATGTGTGCTGATGTGATGTAACGATTTCTGGACAAGCCAGAGACACCGAAGATGCTGTCTCCAGCCTGAAACATACGATGTGTGTTGTGCATTATTGATGTTGAACGGTGTTGTTGTGTGTGGAGGGAAAAGGATTTTTTTTTTTTTTTTTTTTTTTTTTTTTTTGCGACAGACAGTGAGTGATGTGCTGTATTGTGGGGGAAACAGTGGGAGGTCTATAGAACAATTAGCCACAGAATGAGCACATCCATCATAGCTGCTTCGTGATGTGTTTTTAAATGATTACCTTTATAGACCTCTTTCAGCGTGGGAGTGAATTGTGTGCCTCTTTGTTGTCGCTGTTGTTGTTGTTGTTGTTGTTGCTGTTGTTGTAGCTGTTGCTGTTGTTGTTGTTGTTGCTTCTGCTGCTATTGTTGTTGTTGTTGTTGTTGCTGTTGCTGTTGTAGCCGTTGCTGCTGCTGTTGTTGCTGTTTGTGTTGTGTGAATTGTGTTGCTCTGTCAAAACGGATTATGAAGGGTGTTGATGTTATTGGTAAGGAGGAAGTTGGGCGTTAAGGGTTGAGGGAAAAGTGGCAGCTCAGTCGTGGTGTCTTGGTGTCAACGTTCTCTCTGAGCCCAGGACTATGACGATGTATTTTGTATTTGTATTTCTTTTTATCACAACAGATTTCTCTGTGTGAAATTCGGGCCGCTCTCCCCAGGGAGAGCGCGTCGCCATACTACAGCGCCACCCTTTTTTTTGTATTTTTTCCTGTGTGCAGTTTTATTTTTTTTCCTATTGAAGTGGATTTTTCTACAGAATGTTGCCAGGAACAACCCTTTTGTTGCCGTGGGTTCTTTTACGTGCGCTAAGTGCATGCTGCACACGGGACCTCGGTTTATCATCTCATCCGAATGACTAGCGTCCAGACCACCACTCAAAGTCTAGTGGAGGGGGAGAAAATTTCGGGGGCTGTGCCGTGGTTCGAACCAGCGCGCACAGATTCTCTCGCTTCCTAGGCGGACGCGTTACCTCTAGGCCATCACTCCACTTGTGCTGCCGCCTGCAATCGCTGGATAACAGTTTTACCCATTGAACAAAAAAGCAGGAAACACTATCGCAATGAAATGGTAACACCGAAATAAGATTCTCCCAAACATATGCAGTTTCTTTTGTTTCGTAAATGTGGATCCGGTCCATGGCAGTGACACTTGTACTGACTTCCACTTGTGAGTGATACTCGATCGAAATGAATGAGGTGTAACGAATAAAGAAAAACGAGCTTTCACTCAAACGATGATTCTCGAACCACGTTTTTTCGGGGGAAAATATTTAAGTTAACTATTCACTGATGCCAGAACGTTTCTTTGTTATCTTTTTATTTTATTTTCCATTGATTTCTGTATATATTGTCGTTGACCTGTATGATTACATTAGAATACTTGATTATCTGCTCTCTAACATGGTATAGCCTGAAAATGAGACCGGCTGTACAGTCAGGTCAATGATAATTATGTCAAAACTTGGTGAATTTGATGCGATGTTGTATCCATGTATCCCAGTCATATCTGAAAAGTCTCGAACATTCAAAGGTCACTTCAGATACCAACATGGTTAATAATGTTTAAATGACTTTATCAAAGCCAACCAAACCAGTTTCTGCTTATTTTTGTGTACAGTTTACAAGTCAAAGTTGAGTGATACACCAACCCTGGAAGGGGACCACGTACGTGTCATCTTCCCTTTTCTGTTTCTTCACTGCAACCGTCCCTTTTACGTATCATACACCGTCACTTCTGTCAACGGGAGCAGACGGGTTAACCCCACCGGGTCAATAATAAAACAGTTTGGAATTCACTCAGTGTCGGTGGAATCCCTCGGTGCCAGCAGAATCAGGGGGGCCACGTCTGCAGCAAAGTAAGGGCTGTGCTTGTGATGTAAATAAAAGAACCCCAGCGCTGACAAGATTGTCCAGCAGAGACAGAAACTGGTGTTTGGCCAGATCTCGCGGGTTCCACAAAACATGAGCCCCCCAAAGCCTCTTCCGAGCTGAAGTGGGCTGTGATCAGATGCCAGGGGGGGGCAGTGAACTTAGCCTCCAGACATTAAGGATCCTGAGCCTGGCTGAATTGTCTGCTGGATGTACATAGTCTGCGCCGCGACTGTGGTGAAGGGGCGGGAGTGTTGGTCAACGTCAATGTCCGTTCAACAAGGTTGTAATTCAGCCATTGTGCTGGAGCTGAGAGATTGAAGTTGGGTTCTGCGGACGATGTCAGCAGGTCTAGAAGGCAGATGTAGACATGGCGGCCATTATCTGTAGGTGCCGAGAGGTTTTCCCCCCTAAATACTTCCCATGGTGGCCTGTATACTGTGTCATTCTGTCTCCTGTTGCCTGGTGATTTACATTTATGACAATGTCTTTTGGGGTTTATGGGTTGGACTTGTGGTTGCGTTTATTACTGTGCTTGGATTTTTGTGGAAAAAAAAGAATCCACTTTTGCAGCTTGTCTGGAAGCAATGGCCACCTGTCGGACTTGGGAAACAACATGTGATGTGATCACTTTCATTGGGTGTATTGAAATAAACTGAAGCAGATACCATAGATCTGGGAAACACTTTCATGTGATCACTTTTATTGGGTGTGTTGTAATAAACGGGAACAGATAACATACACTTGGGAAACACTTCCATGTGATCGCTTTCATTGGGTGTTTTGTTATAAACTGGAACAGATAGCATAAACTTGGGAAACACTTTCATGTGATCACTTTTATTGGGTGTGTTGTAATAAACGGGAACAGATTCAGTTTCAGTTTCACTTTCTCAAGGAGGCGTCACTGCGTTCGGACAAATCCATACACGCTACACCACATCTGTTGAGCAGATGCCTGACCAGCAGCATAACCCAACGCGCTTAGTCAGGCCTTGAGTGCATGCTTACATATTTGTGTACCTATGAAAGTGGATTTCATTTTACGTAATTTCGCCAGAGGACAACACTCTCGTTGCCATGGGTTCTTTTTCAGTGCGCCAAGTGCGTGCTGCACACGGGACCTCGGTTTATCATCTCATCCGAAAGACTAGACGCTCAGTTTGATTTTCCAGTCAAAGTTAGGAGAAAGGGCGAGAGCGGGATTCGGACCCACACCCTCACGGACTCTCTGTATTGGCAGCTGAGCGTCTTAACCATTCTGCCACCTTCCTCTGATCGCTTTCATTAGGTTTTTTGTTATAAACTGGAACAGATAACATGCACTTGGGAAACACTTCCATGTGATCGCTTTCATTGGGTGTTTTGTTATAAACTGGAACAGATAGCATAAACTTGGGAAACACTTCCATGTGATCACTCCCATTGGGTGTATTGTAATAAACTGGAACAGATACCATATGATTTTTTTTTTTTTTAATTATCACTTTGAGGTATTGTTTTACTCTCTCCCTGTTTTCTTGAGTATGTTTTACAGTCGTTTGTCTGTTTTTCTGTCTCTCCATCTGTCTCTTTCTCTCTGTTTCTGTCTCTATCTCTCTCATTTTCTCTCTGTCTCTCTCTCTGATCTGCTCTCTCTCTCTCTGTCTCTGTCTCTCTCTCTCTCTCTCTCTCTCTCTGTCTGTGTCTGTCTCTCTCTGTCTCTCAGTCTCTGTCTATGTCTGTCTGTCTGTCTGTCTGTCTGTCTCTCTCTCTCTCTCAGTACTAGTAACGTCCAAACTAAATTGTAAATTCTCGTTGTGCTCGAAAAGTGATAATGCCCGACAGTATATAACTGAATCACTATATGTTGCCTTCTACACGAAACACTACAATCTTTTGATTGATGATATCTAGTCCTTTCACAGAGTGGGTGATAATAAAATATTGGTAAGAAAAGACAAGATGATGATAACGAAACTGTGAGACGATCGGGAAGTAGATGAACTATCGATAAAATGATAAGGCGACGGGAAAAAAAAGAACAGAACGGTATTATCACACTGGTATTTGAATTTCATCACCAGATGGTATATTGCTGCCACATTGTTGCTTCCCTGAAGGAGACGATGAGCATTACTCGTAGTTCTGTCTTGCTGTGTCGGACAGAAACAGTAGCAGAGCCAGTCTGCACTAATTTCAGTGAAGCTGCTGCTGATAGTGCTATTGGACGTCTCTCTTGTTGGCGGAGTTTTTTTGGTTGTTGTTTTTCAGTGTTTGCGTTAGACTGGGCTAAGATGGCTTTGGATCAGCCAGAGAAGATTTGCGTTAGACTGGGCTAAGATGGTTTTGGATCAGCCAGAGAAGACACCCATTCTCTCTCTCTCTCTCTCTCTCTCTCTCTCTCTCTCTCTCTCTCTCTCTCTCTCTCTCTGTATCGCTGTCTTTATCTGCCCCGTCTCTCTCTCTCTCTCTCTCTCTCTGTATCGCCGTATGTCTGTCTGTCTGTCTCTGTATCCTATATTCCCTTCTCTTTCTTTTTTCTGTCCCTGTCTCCATCCTCTCTCTCCTTCTCTCTCTTCTCCTTCTCCATCTCTCTCTTTCTCGTTATCTCTCTGCCCCTGTCTCTTCCTCCCTCTCTCTACGGCTCTCGCACTCTCTGTGTCCATCTCTCTATCTTACTCCCTGCACCCCTCTCCTCCATCACGCCCTATCTCTTACCGACTCTCTTTCTCTCTCTCTCTCCCCTCTGCCTCCACCTCTCTGTCTCTCTCCTCTGTCTCCACCTCTCTCTCTCTCTCTCTCTCTCTCTCTCTCTCTCTCTCTCTCTCTGTGTGTGTGTGTCTCCACCTCTCTCTCTCCTCTCTCTGTCTCCACCTCTCTCCTCCTCTCTCTGTCTCCACCTCTCTCTCTCCTCTCTGTCTCCACCTCTCTCTCTCTCTCTCCCCTCTGTCTCCATCTCTCTCTCTCTCCTCTCTGTCTCCACCTCTCTCTCTGTCTCCACCTCTCTCTCTCCCCTCTGTCTCCATCTCTCTCTCTCCTCTCTCTCTCCACCTCTCTCTCTCTCTGTCTCCACCCCTCTCTCCTCTCCACCTCTCTCCTCCTCTCTCTCTGTCTCCACCTTTCTCTCTCCTCTCTCTCTCCACCTCTCTCTCCTCCTGTCTCCACCTCTCTCTCTCCTCTCTGTTTAAACACATACATAATCAACGACTCTCTCTTTCTCCCTCTCTCTCTCTGTCATACACATAATACACGCACGCGCGCACGCACACACACACACACACACACACACACACACACACACACACACACGCACGCACGCACACGCATACATTCATTACACATGACATTGCGCAGCTGTTGTTCCTTGTTATACCGTATTATTGGAGATAAATGCCATGACCGAAGAATTCAATGAAATCCCATGCCTTGCATCAACGACTGATTAACGAGAAAATGAACTGTTTTCAGACAGTGGTAACTGTAGCGATCAATGCTATCACGGCAACTTGAAATGTCAACCATGAATGGAACCTAGATGAAGATTGACTTCTGTCTTACACGTTCTAACCTGAAAACTTCAGACGGCCAGCAGTGTCGGTTTTACGACGAGAACAGCGCAGTGTAGTATTCATGTTGCAAGTCTGAAATAAATTAAGAATCAACTTCAGGGTTTGAACGATCACCTTCATATCGTGCTTCAAACGGCCTTCAGCCCGACTGAGCATGGCTGAGTAAACATTCATGGTGTAACATCATAGAACTGACTGTTGGAGAATGTTTCCTTTCGCTGCCGCTCACTGCCTTTGGCATGCGTTTCCACACTTCCATAATATTTTGATGACTTACCTAGTTTGATGTAGCCATGTTAGTGCTATCTTCCTTTTCCCGGGTTCATTCCAGCAGCTGGACCCCTCCAACGGGACACATCTCCCCTTCCTTTGATGCCAGCAGTCCTGTTTGCCGACCGGGTCAATAACAAAACTTCTTGGAATCCAGCCAGTGCCGTTGGAATCAGTTGGAGAGGTGCCAGGTCTGCAAGGGGGCATGTTTGTGGTGTAAATAAAAGAGTCAAACTCAGACAAGACCATCCGTGCAGAGACAGAAACGTTTTGTTCGGCCAAATCCTGCACATCTCCCAGGCCCCAAAGTTACTTTCTGGAGACAGGAAGCTGTCATCAAATGGCCGGGGGCAGAGAACTTCAGACATCAGTTGTTAAACACCCCAAGGTCTTTTCGATTTTCTGGTGGATGTTCATAGTCTGTACTGTGAATGGTAGAGGGACGGGAGTATTGATCAACGTGAACGTCTGTCCTTCGATGGGTTCCCTGTTCGTTGCAATGGGGAGTATTGATCAACGTGAACGTCTGTCCTTCGATAGGTTCCCTGTTCGTTGCAATGGGGAGTATTGATCAACGTGAACGTCTGTCCTTCGATGGGTTCCCTGTTCGTTGCAATGGGGAGTATTGATCAACGTGAACGTCTGTCCTTCGATGCGGTTCCCTGTTCGTTGCAATGGGGTCTGCCTCTCTGTGTGAAACAATAAAACGAATATCAAACTGGCCTTTGCAGTTGATGATGTCTCACACTGGTGTTTGAATTTCAATGACAGATCGGTAGATCAGAGGTGTCACATTGTTGTTGTTTTGTTTGTTTGGTTGGTTTTTTGTTGTTTTTTTACCAAGAAAGAGATGATCAAGATACGTTGGTCAGATGAAAAGAGTGACCGAGACAATGGGCACTGATTTCCGTTCTTTACCCAACAGTATTCACTGCGGATCCAGAGCTATGTATATGTTGCGAACCGTACTTTGGAGAGTCTTTCTTGAGGATGACTCGCTCTAACTTCTTGGTTTTGTTGCTATATTTTCCATGTAGCTGGGACTTCAGATTATATGGTTCTGTTTCAATCAAGTGAGTGCTGTGGATTTGCATCGTGTTTGCGTTTCGTTTTCATGTTTGGTTAGATTTCGTGGACAACGTTTCCATTGAATGCAAAGGATATCGTCATCAACTCTGGTGTGACCACAGTTATATTGCCCTCCCTGTGGAATTTCTTTCATGCAACAGTCACCACTTTCTTAAATGCGAGCACACTAATTGACCCAGAAGGACCAATAGTAAACCTTTTGGAATTAAGTCAGTGCCAGTAGAATCACATGAAGAGGTGCCACGTCCGCAGCGATGCAAAGTGTTGTTTCTTTGTTATGTAAATAAAAGAGCCTAGTGTAGACACTGGAACTGAAGGTTGGCAGATTTCAGTGTTCCAGAAAGCGTGATGCCCAAAGCCGCTATGAGGTGAAGGATATAGTGGGCCCAGGGGCAGAGAACGTAGTCCCCTGTCACTGAGGGCCTTAGAGGACATTGAACTCCTCTGAAATATTCGCTAAATCTACGTAGTTGTGTCGTGAAAGGACTGTTGTGTTGATTGATGTTAATATCCGTTCGGCAAGGCTGCAGCCTGGTCGTTGTTCTTGGGGGCAGCTGTCCTAGGAGACTTTTTGTTGTTGTTGTTGTTGTTGTTGTTGTTGGTTGGTTGGTTGGTTGGTTGGTTTCTGTTTTTCGTAGAATGAGCGTTTGTTTAGAAGACAGATGGAGACTAGGGAGCACTGAATACACAGTGGAATATGTCTAATGCTAACGTCCATATTCTAAATATATTTATGTTTAATAATTACGATGTAATAATTAATTGCAATGTTTTTAAAAGCGAATATGTGAAATGCTTTTATTTGAGAACATATGTTTATTACTCTTGTTTAATCAAGTAATCCGCGCGTGTGTGTGTGTGTGTGTGGGGGGGGGGGGGGGGGGGGGGGGGGGGGGGGGGGTGCGGGTGTGTGCTGATTATCTGGTTGCGGTTTTCCGCAATTTATCTTTATTCTTATCTTATCTGTCTATTATAATCAATGTGCAGTATAGTAGGCTATGTTTATAATTATATTCAAATAATGTTTCTTAATTCTTTCTGTTTTTACATTAAGAATATTACCTGCAGTGTGTGGATGTATGTATGAAACAGTGTATGTGATATTTTTTACATTTGTATCTTCGTAATATTCGTAAAAGCTGTTGTTGATTTTTACAGTTATGGTCCCTATGTTGTTTACTTGTCTATGTTGTGATAATGCACTTGACCAAATTTCTCCAGTTGGAGATGATTAGTTATTCTTATCTTATCTTATCTTAGTCTCCTGAAGACGCTCACGCCACATTCGAAGCTGCATCATTCTATTTCCCAGCTGCCTAGTGCTTCAGATTGCATTGCTTACACTGGATGGATTTCCATTCGGTCTCTGTATACTTTTTGTTTTGTTTTGATTTGCATGTTGAAATGTATGATGAATAAAGAGTATGTTTAGATCTGAACGATTAGCGATGTCATGCTCCATTTAGCCCCACAACTCTTGTAATCCGATCCAGTTTGTGCATAGCCCTGTAAAAGGTCACCATGCTTGCACATGGACAAGGCAGAGCGCACTTCAGCAAGATTTCCTATACCTGTCTACGGCATACATTTAGGTACTTGCAGATACGCCTTGGTAAATTACCTTGTCTTGCCTTACCAAGTTCGTGTTATCTTCGTCTCCAGTTTCGTATCTAAAACACACCCTTCACACTTTACTCTCCTTGCTTTCCTAGTGTTAGTAGATGAACTGTCCAAACTGTTAAAAAAAAAAAAAAAGGAATGGATTCAGCGTCAGTGGTATCACTTGGAGAGGTGCCACGTTTGCAGCAATGTATGGGGTTTTGTAGTAAACAAAAAAGAAAAAAAACACCATCGCAGACAAGACGGTCCATCCTCAGACAGAAACTTGTGATAGGCCAGAACTCATACGTCCCACAGAGCATGAACCCCAAAGCTACTTCCTAGATGAAAAAAAGGGACTGTGATCTAATGCCAAGAACAGGGAGCTGGGCCTCCCTGTCATTAAGGTCCAGAGCCCTTGCTGAATTGTCTGCTGGGTGTACACACAGTCTGCGACGTGAGTGGTGAAGGGACGGCAGTGTTGATCAAAGTTTACGTCTGTCCACCGAGGCTGTTCGCTGTTTCGTTGTATGGAGTCTAGTGGCCTGTCAGGACAAGATTGGATTGATTTTCTGGGGAATTACAGCGGGTCTAGAAGCTTGACGTACAAGTGGCGAACATCACCAGTGGTGCCTCGTGCCAGATGACTGCCCACCTTGTCGTTCTCCTTTCCACGTGCCTGGAGCTTTCGACTGTTAGTTCGTATTTGTATTTCTCTTTTAAACACAACAGATTTCTCTGTTTGAAATTCGGGCTACTTTCCCCAGGGAGAGCGCGTCGCTACACTGCAGCGCCACCCATTTCTTGTAGTTTTTTCCTGCGAGCAGTATTATTTGATTTTCCTGGATTGTTCTACAGAATTTTGCCAGGAACAACTCTTTTGTTGCCGTGGGTTCTTTTACGTGCGCTAAGTGCATGCTGCACACGGGACCTCGGTTTATCGTCTCATCCGAATGACTAGCGTCCAGACCACCACTCAACGTCTAGTGGAGGGGGAGAAAATATCGGCGGCTGAGCCGTGATTCGAACCAGCGCGCTCAAATTCTCTCGCTTTCTAGGCGGACGCGTTACCTCTAGACCATCACTGCACTCTAGTTTCTGTCTTCAACACAGTGCGTCATGTGTGCTTCTTTTTCGAGGTTCTATTTTATGATAATGAAGAAGATGGTAATTATGATAACAATGATGGTGACTATAATGTTTTTATTGCCATACAAAAGGCAAAAAAGAAGAAGAAAAAAATCAGCTTCCACAGACGTCGAATAGCAAAAGGCATACAGAATGAAGGGGCGTTCTGAAAAGTGAACTATACAAAGGAACTTCTTTTTTTTCAAACGGCTTCCTTATGACTCGCCAAATGCCAGTCCTTCCTTATAACTCGCCCAATGCTAATCCTCCCTTATAACTCGCCCAATGCCAGTCCTTCATAACTCGCCCAATGCCAGTCCTTCATAACTCGCCCAATGCCAGTCCTTCATAACTCGCCCAATGCCAGTCCTCACTTATAACTCGCCCAATGCTAATCCTCCCTTATAACTCTCCCAATGCCAATCCTTCACAACTCGCCCAATGCTAATCCTCCCTTATAACTCTCCCAATGCCAATCCTTCACAACTCGCCCAATGCTAATCCTCCCTTATAACTCTCCCAATGCCAATCCTACTTATAACTCTCCCAATGTCAATCCTTCATAACTCGCCCAGTGCTAATCCTTCACAACTCTCCCAATGCCAATCCTGCCTCATAACTCGCCCAATGTCAATCCTTCATAACTCGCCCAATGTCAATCCTTCATAACTCGCCCAGTGCTAATCCTTCCTTATAACTCTCCGAATGCCAATCCTCCCTTATAACTCTCCCAATGTCAATCCTTCATAACTCGCCCAATGTCAATCCTTCATAACTCGCCCAGTGCTAATCCTTCACAACTCTCCCAATGCCAATCCTGCCTCATAACTCGCCCAATGTCAATCCTTCATAACTCGCCCAATGCCAATCCTTCCTTATGACTCGCCCAATGCCAATCCTTCCTTATGACTCGCCCAATGCCAATCCTTCATAACTCGCCCAATGCCAATCCTTCCTTATAACTCGCCCAAAGTTAATTCTTCCTTATAACTCTCCCAATGTCAATCCTTCCTTATAACTCGCCCAATGCCAATCCTTCCTTATGGCTCGCCCAATATGTCCCTAAAGTGATCATATCTGGCACAGCATCGATCGCAGACTGAACAGCAGTGCTATATCCAGGCCCTCCATCGCTCCCCCCTGTGCCCCCCCCCCCTCCCTCCACCCCCATTCTTGCCCCCTGGCCTCCCCTCGCCCACCCCCCTCCGTCCCCCCTCCTTTTCTTCTTCCTTCCTCCTTATCGGGTTTGGCACAATCATGGCCCACGTTGATGATTCAGCCGTCACGACGGCACCAGCAGGCTGTTTATCAACCCCTCGTTTTGCTTTGCTTACCCTTTGGATGATAACACTATCCCACTTCCGGTCTCGGCTGTTGCAACCGACCCTCCCACAACCACTACAAAGTCATCTACCCTTCTACCGATTAGTCACCACGAAGCACGTTGACCCACAAGGATCGGTTATCTACGCTTCTGCCGGTTAGTCACCACAAAGACGTTGACCCACAAGGATCACGAGGACAATCTCTTGGAAGTCCGCCACCGCTACTGGCAACGCTGACGAAGAATTTGTTTTTGTATTTCATTTTATCACAACAGATTTCTCTGTGTGAAATTCGGGCTGCTCTCTCCAGGGAGAGCGCGTCGCTACACTACAGCGCCACCCCCTTTTTTCTTTTTTTTCCCCCTGCGTGCAGTTTTATTTGTTTTTCCTATCGAAGTGGATTTTTCTGCAGAATTTTGCCAGGAACAACCCTTTTGTTGACGTGGATTCTTTTACGTGCGCTAAGCGCATGCTGCACACGGGACCTCGGTTTATCGTCTCATCCGAATGACTAGCGTCCAGACCACCACTCAAGGTCTAGTGGAGGAGGAGAAAATATCGGCGGCTGGGCCGCGATTCGAACCAGCTCACTCAGATTCTCTCGCTTCCTAGGCGGACGCGTTACCTCCAGGGCCATCACTCCACAGCATCGATCAAAGTTTCCTCATCCGCCCGACGAGACTGTTCCCTTGTTCATTGACGAGGGCAAGCTGGTGGCTAAGACAAGATTGACTTGGATTTTACGGAGGATGGCGACTAGTCGAGAAGGCAGATGTAGACATGGTGATCATTGTCAATAGTTCTCTTCTCTCGGAGCCTCTTCCCGTGAAGATGAAGAGAAAGACAGACAAATAGGCAAGAGACAGAGACAGAAAAGACAGAGACAGAGAGCCCGGGGAGAAAGAGAGATAGGGGAGAGGAGGGGAAGAGGACGAATGAATATAAATCACACACACACACACACACACACACACACACACACACACACACACACACACACACACACACACACACCGGCTTATTTAGTAGTCTCCACAACATTCAGACTCAACTATCAGTTTTTATCATTTCGTTCACTAAGCACCTCCTTTCAGATTCACACACACACACACACACACACACACACACACACACACACACACACACACACAAACGAAAACCATTTAGCAAGAGTCAAAAACACAGAGACGATCCACGCGGAGATCTGCATCACGGCTACAGCAGGCGATGGGTGATTTATTGCGATGTGGTTGGTTGAACGACTTCGGCTCTGGAAGCAGTAGTAATCGGCAGCTGAAACAACACATACATCACCGCTGCCGTTTTGGAACGCCTTTCTGCACCAGCGGGTTTTCCCGTTCCTGTTCATATATTTTGGGCTGATTTTGAAGCGTTTGATCCAGTGCCGGTCGTGTGCACACTTAACGAGGCTTTGAGCAATTTGTCACGAGTCAGTGCCTTGTACCTTTCCCCTAACGCATTAAACCTCGACCCTACCCCCAACACACACACACACACACACACACACACACACACACACATCCTTTCGGTTTTGCATAATTTTGTAATAAGAGGCAATGCCAGTCTTGAATAAAAGCTAATTTGTGTTTGCACATTTCTTCTGTCTTTTCTGCTGTGTGCACATGTCAAATGATCGGTATAAGGACAGGCCCGGCTTTTTTTTTCTTTCTTTTTGTTTTCCTTCTTTTTTTTCTTCTTTTTTTTAAGGAAGTGTCTGGGTTTGTTCCAGTGTACTTTTTATTTACCTGTGTGCTAGCTGAATCGGTAGCGGAAGCAGCATTGACTTGAAGTTGTGTGCCTTGTGAATGGAGAGAGTTACCACTCTTTACTATTTGTCAATCACTACCAGACGTGTTTCAGTCTCAGTACTCAAGGAGGCGTGTGACTGCGTTGGGACAAAAATAGGATTTAGAATAGAATAGAATATGTCTTTATTACTAAGTGTACCGGGGTCACAGGGAATATTGAGGGGGAGTGGGGGTGTAGTACATAATAAGATACGAACATAAATCGAAAATCATACCCAAACACAAATACAGTAGAAATTAGGATACATACAAATGCATATCAATATTAAAAAACCTTGTGCATACTCGCACATGCACGCACTGCACACACACACACACACACACACACACAAAGTCTCTCTCTCTCTTTCTCTCTCTCTCTCTCTCTCTCTCTCTCTCTCTCTCACACACACACACACACACACACACACACACACACAGAGGTTTGAACAGAAGCTGCATATTACATGTGGATGGGGATGATGACTAGATCTTCAGGTGGATGGTTGTTGATTGCACAATTCTATTTATCATACTGGATTTGTTCGAGAGACTGCTTTGGGGAAAAAGCTCTTGGCGAAGCCATTGGTTTTCGTCCTTATACTTCTGTCCCGTCGACCAGAGGGGAGCATCTCGAAAATCCCAAAAGCTGAATGTGATTCATCCTGGCTGATTGATTTTGCTTATTTTGATTTATACGCTACACCACATCTGCTAGGCAGATGCCTGACCAGCAGCCTAACCCAACGCATTCAGTCAGGCCTTTGGAGCATGCATATATATATATATATATATATATATATATATATATATATATATATATATATATTAATTTTGTGTACATATTAGAGAAGCGTTCTTCTACAGAACTTTGCCAAAATACAAACCTTTTGCTTTCGTGGGGTTGTTTTTTTTGTTGTTGTTTTTTTTTCAGTGCGCCAAGGGCTTGCTTGCGGCAAACAAATGACCTCGGTTAATCGTCACATCCGAATGACTAGACGCTCAGTTTGGTCTCTTTTAGTCTTCTTCTTCTTCTTCTTCTTCTTCTTCCTCTTCTTCTTCGTTCGTGGGCTGCAACTCCTACGTTCACTCGTGTATACACGAGTTGGCTTTTACGTGTATGACCGTTTTTACCCCGCCAGTTAGGCAGCCATACTCCGTTTTCGGGGGTCTTTTTTTTCTAATTTCGGTAAAGAACGAGACCGGGAATCGAATGAAGTCACTCGCGGACACTGTATTGAGAGATGAGCGTCTTAACCATTCAACCCTTCTACCACATCCCCGACATGTATTGAAGTCGTGATACATTGATAGAATCGGGACGACGTCACTTAAAAGCGAGCGATGTGGCGGACCGTGTAACACGTGCATTAGTATCAAAACATCTCAGCGGAGGTTGTTGACAGGTTCAGTCGCTTAGTTCGTTTCCAACTGCCAATCATTGTACGGCAATAAATTGAATTAGGGTGACATACATTAACTAATGCTGCCAGTGGGGATTTTATAAAATCGGTGGTGCCTCTCTCTCTCTCTCTCTCTCTCTCTCTCTCTCTCTCTCTTAAGCCAAGGATTATAGCTCGTCAATCTTGATTACATTTGCGGGAACCATTGCAACATTGCTGAATGACACATGCCTTGGGGAAAGCAAAGAACGGGTAATGTGCTCTATGAACATCGCGTCTAAAGGGAAGAGGGAAGAACACTGGAATGTTTGTTCATTGACAAGGATTTCTCGTCGCATTTATCACTGAATGTTTTTTGTTTGTTTGTTTTTTTAGCTCGATGTCTATCCAGTGGCGCCATGGAGTCAAACTGATGTGGACGGCATTGGGAGATTTTGCTGGAATAGACTAGAGCATTTTTACGGGTTTAAGAACTCGCGTATGGGTGGACGGAGGGGAGGGGGTTGAGGTTGGGGAGGTGGGGGGGAGCTGGGGGAGGGAGAGAGAGAGAAAGTGTGGGGAGTATTTTTAATCAACGACATATCTGCACTTTCTTACATCTATGTGATTAAAAGAGAGAGAGAGAGAGAGAGAGAGAGAGAGAGAGAGAGAGAGAGAGAGAGAGAGAGAGAGAAGCTTTAAAGAGACGATGATCAAATACAGGAGCATGGCAGACGATGTTGACTTGACGGGTTATTCCTACCCTCTCCGGGTCTGTCTGTCTATCTGTCTGTCGGCCTGTCTGTCTGTCTGTACCCCCCCTCTCTCTCTCCCTCTCCCTCTCTCTCTCTCTCTCTCTCTCTCTCTCTCTCTCTATCTCTATCTATCTATCTTTCTATCTGTCTCTCCCCTCTCCTTCTCTTTCTCTATATCTGTCTGTCTCTCTGTCCATCTATCTGTCTGTCTGTCTCTATCAGTCCGTCTGCCTGTCTGTCTCTGTCTCTCTATCTCTCTTACTGTCTCACCGTCTTTCTGTCTCTGTGTCTGTCTCTCCCTCCCTCCCCCCCTCTCTCTCTCTCTCTGTGTCTCTGTCTCCTTCCCATTCTTATTTTATTTCCTCTAAGGAATCATTGCTCATGCAGTTCGGATTTGATTAAGGCAAACGTGATCACAATTAATATTTATTTTTTTTCATATATATTCTATTTTCCAGACTCCACTTGCACACAAATAATACATTGAAAAAGCAATACCAATTTTTTTCTTAAACACACACACGCGCACGCGCGCGTGAGTTTGTTTGTTTGTTTGTGTGTGTGTGCGTGTGTGTGTGTGTGTGTGTGTGTGTGTGTGTGTGTGTGTGTGTGTGTGTGTGTGTGTGTGTGTGTGTGAAAGAGAGAGAGAGAGAGAGAGAGAGAGAGAGAGAAGGAGTGAAAGAGAGAGAGTAAGAAAGAGATTGTGTTGTTTTAGATGCACTTCCACGTTTATTGTATACGTGTTATTATCATTGTTAGTAGTAGTAGTAGTAGTAGTAGTAGTAGTATCTTTAAAAAAAAATATTGTTCGTATTTAGATATTCACTTACTTCTTTGTTTATTTTAATTATTTATTCCTTTTTCAGTTATTCATTTACTTTTTTTTTTTTCTCGAGGCCTGACTAAGCGCGTTGGGTTACGCTGCTGGTCAGGCATCTATCTGCTTGGCAGATGTGGTGTAGTGTAGCGTATATGGATTTGTCCGAACGCAGTGACATCTCCTTGAGCTACTGATACTGTTACCACA
The DNA here is from genome assembly GCF_041734735.1 of Babylonia areolata. NCBI lineage: Eukaryota > Metazoa > Mollusca > Gastropoda > Neogastropoda > Buccinidae > Babylonia > Babylonia areolata. The sequence continues at coordinate 47,566,714 of NC_134896.1, forward strand.
CAGGCACAGAGATTAGTCGTGTGAGCGGTTGCGGGTTCGAACCTTTTTGGGGGGCACAGCGTTACAGGAC
>NC_134896.1:47589283-47596783 GCF_041734735.1 Babylonia areolata
CAAGAGCTTTCAGATAAAAACGTCTCTTAAGTTTACCAGAGCTTAAACTTTTCTTTTTTTTTCACAAGTCTCCATCCTTTTCGTGATATCAACGAAATCTTATTCAATAAGAAGAGGTGATTACATTTTTTTATGAACAGATTTACATAAGAGTATAATCTTACCACATGTATATTCAAACAAAGCACTGTTCTGTTCAACCAATCATAAAACTACGTCCTTTTAATGACTAAATAAATAAACATGGCAAGATTCGAAAAAGAACCAACCTTAAACCGTTTACATTTTCCTGAGAGAGAGAGAGAGAGAGAGAGAGAGAGAGAGAGAGAGAGCACCATTTGATTGACAGACAGGGCGCCATAGTGTCTGGGCAAGTTGTTTCACCCCTCCCCACTCCATTCCATCAGTCGATGCGAGAGAGAGACAGAGACAGAGAGACATAGAGAGACACAGAGAGAGACAGAGAGAGAGAGAGGGGTTGGGGGGGGGAGTGGAGGGGCAGCATGCCATATTTTCGAACACAATTGCTTTGCAGTCCCGTGGGATACAGGAGACCTGCAGCCATGTGGGTGGATACGGCATCCCTCGTTTTGTGGGTTGCATGGGAAGTTTCCTTTCACTCAGCTCCAACCTTACCAGATCTGAAGTGATTCTATTTGACCTGTATGGTTTGATGCGTGCCATGGTGAAAAGACAAATTCAGAGCAACGAATTCACGACAGCAACGAATTCCAAAACTTCAACAACAACAAAAATCTGCTTGTCTGTCTATGTTCCCCTTAGGAAAATGTGAAATCTGGAACCATGTTCGATGTATTGTGGTTGAAACAGCACATCATCACTGTTTTTTGTTGTGGGAAATGGATGATTATCGACATTATTATTATTATTATTATTATTATTATTATTATTATTATTATTATTATTATTATTATTATTATTATTATTATTATTATTATTATTATTATTATTATTTTTATCATTATTGTTGTTATAGCGCTGAATCTTGTGCAGAGACAAATCTAAGCGCTTTCACATCAGTCATTCACACGCATGCATAACTCAAAACTGAAAATTTTAATACAATGCAATACAATACAATACAATACATTAATTTCAATGCAACACAACGTAACACAATACAAAACAATACAACAGAACACAACACAACACAACGGAACGTGTCATTCGGGGACATATGACAAGAGCTAACATGTGCATGGCCATGCCGTAGCCACACACACGGCAGCGCAGGCACTGGTGAAGTTCTATCGCCACACACACACACACACACACACACACACATCTGACTGATGCGGGCCTGGTGCTGTAAAGGTGACGGGTGATGATTCCATCACAGACTCACCAATCAGTAGCCACAGAGCGACAAGAGAATGTTACGTGTCTGTCTGTGTGTGTGTGCGTATGTATGCGTGCCGCAAATCTGATTGAATGACACAGGAAACGAATGATGAGCGCCCAGTGGCAGCCGTCAGTCGGCTCTACCCAGGTAGGTAGCCTGTTGTGGAAATAACCCCGTATTTGTGAATCGCTTAGAGCTTGGTCTCCGACCGAGGATAGGCGCTATGTAAGTATCCATATCAAAGAGAAAAGATGTTTTCGAAGGCTGAGGAGGAATTTTGTTTAATGTCCCGTCACACATATCGGTGATTGAAGGCAACTTGTTAAGAGGATTTATATATACATTTGAGTATCATCGTTTAGAAGAGGAGGGGGAGGCCCACAGAACGACAAGAAAATATTACGTGTCTGTCTGGGTGTGTATGTGTACGTGCCTGAAATCTGATTGAATGACACAGGAAACGAATGATGAGCGCCCAGTGGCAGCCATCAGTCGGCTCTACCTAGGTAGGTAGCCTGTTGTGGAAATAACCCCGTATTTGTGAAGCGCTTAGAGCTTGGTCTCCGACCGAGGATAGGCGCTATGTAAGTATCCATATCAAAGAGAAAAGATGTTTTCGAAGGAGGGGGAGGAATTTTGTTTAATGTCCCGTCACACATATCGGTGAATGAAGGCAACTTGTTAAGAGGATTTATATATACATTTGAGTATCATCGTTTAGAAGAGGAGGGGGAGGCCCACAAAACGACAAGAGAATGTTACATGTCTGTCTGAGTGTGTATGTGTGCGTGCCTGAAATCTGATTGAATGACACAGGAAACGAATGATGAGAGCCCAGCGGCAGCCGTCAGTCGGCTCTACCCAGGTGATTTGAGGGAAACCTGCTGTATGGTGGGTGAAATTTGAAGCAAATGTCTAAATACAATTGCAGAAAATTACTTAATGGACTTCGTTAAAGAGAAGTCACTAATCTAATAAGCGAAATAACTGATAATGAATGCAAAAAGTAAAAAAAAAAAACCCCAAAAAAACACAACAACAACAACAACCACACACACACACAAAAGCAAGCATTTTCGTGCAGGTAAGGCTTCATCAAATCATTGTCAAAAATGACATGCTTAATTGTCACATTACTGAAGCATATACACTTGAAAGATGTTTCGAGTTCAGCAAGCAACTTCTCTCTTTTCACACTCACCACTTGACCTTGAGTAATGGTGGCGTTGTCGCTCCTCACTCGGATGAAACGATAAACCGAGGTCCTGTATATATAGGTATAATGTGGAGTGATGACCTAGAGGTAACGCGTCCGTCTAGGAAGCGAGAGAATCTGAGCGCGCTGGTTCGAATCACGGATCAGCCGCCGATATTTTCTCGCCCTCCACTAGACCTTGAATGGTGGTCTTGACGCTAGTCATTCGGATGAGACGATAAACCGAGGTCCCGTGTGCTAGCATGCACTTAGCGCACGTAAAAGAACCCGTGGGCAGCAAAAGGGTTGTTCCTGGCAAAATTCTGTAGAAATATCCACTTCGATAGGTAAAACAAATAAAACTGCACGAGGGAAAAAATACAAAAAAATGGGTGGCGCTGTAGTGTAGCGCCACGCTCCCCCTGGGGAGAGCAGCCTGAATTTCACACAGAGAAATTTGTTGTGATAAAAAGAAATACAAATACAACCAATACAAATAATATCCCGCATGCACTAAGCGCACGTACAAAAATAAAGAACTCTGGGCAACGAAAGTGTTGACCCTTGTAAAATTCTATATAACTGCATTAAAAAATATCCACTTTGATAGGAAAACAAACACATTTGCAGGCAAGGGAAAAAAAGGTGGCGCTACACTGTCGCGACGTGCTCTCCCCTGCCCGAGGAGAGCAGCCGGAATTTAACTCCATTGTGATACAATACAATACGATAATGGTGATGATCATGATGATAACAAACGAAATAGATAATAATGATAATTATAAAGCACTTTTCCGTGTAAAACATGTTCAGTTTGTGCTGTGCAATGTGAATACCGACGTTTAAAACATGCATTTAAACACTAAAATGAAAACACAAACAAAAAAACAACAACAAAAAACTAAAAAAACACACACAAAAAACCAAGAAAAAAAAACCTACATGCAAAGCCCTCAACAGTCAGCTAACTAAACACACAAGCACAAAATTCTCTCTCTCTCTCTCTCTCTCTCTCTCTCTCTCTCTCTCTCTCTCTCTCTCTCTCTCTCTCCAATACAATTGCAGTAGTATTTCAGGTCTCCTTCCTTCTCCAGAATGAGAGAGAGAGAGGGGGGGAAAGTGAAAGTATGTTCCATTATAAAAAAAAAAAGAACGAAAAAAAAACCCAGAAAAATACGAATACCCCGCCCCCTTTCCTTCGTTCGATGAGAAACCGGGGAGGGGGGTTGGGGGTGGGGGGGGGGGGCGAGGGGACCGGGACAGGGGGAGCGGGGATGGGGGGAGGGGGAAGGCAGAGGGGGGGGGGGGGGGGGAGTTCTAGGGGGTTGATGTGGGTCGGGATTTGGAACACAATTGCCATCGAAGTCCCATGGGGTGAAATACAATTCTGCTATCTGGATTTATGTGGCATTCGCAGTTTTACAGTTCTGAAGGTTGCAAGGGTGGGTTTCTTTTTTCTTTCTGTTTTTTTTAAAAATAATCTGATAAGAAGTTTTGTTAGCTGAAAGTTCACACGTAGGCGTGTGTGTTGTTTTGTGGTCAATGCGTTTGGATGACGCTGGTACTGTTTCTCTCGTTTCATTTTTGGGGTATAATGCACACATTCACCTTCTTTTCTTTTTTTTCCTTTTTTTTCTTTTCTTTTTTTTTTTACCCCTTTTCTCGCCCATCATCACTTTTACCCTCTCCATTACACCACCACCACCATCCACGCCTGTGTCCTCCGTTCCCTCCCCCCCCCCCCCTTCCCCCTCTCCCACCGACTCCCCCCCTCCCCCCTCCCCTTCCCAGTTGTGTATTGTCTGGTGGCTTCATAGTTCAGCTGTTGTTCCTCTCTCTCTCTCTCTCTCTCTCTCTCTCTCTCTCTCTCCCTTTCCTTCTCGTTCCACAATGTATCATTCTGAATGACTTTGTAGAAAGTTGGATGGTCGAGGTTTTTTTTTTTTTTTTGTTTTTTTTTTTTTTTTGTTTTTTTTTACTTTCCTTTTTAATCTTCACAATGTGTTGCATTTCATGATTCTGTTATTGCTGTTGTTGTTGTTTGTCGTTGATTTTCTTTTTACTTTTAAACCGTCGTAATTCCTTTGTTCATACATTGTCCTCCTTGCCAAAGGGTAGTATTGTCAATGGCAGCAAAACAATGTCCGTGTCGGTCTCTCTCTCTCTCTGTCTCTCTCTGCCTCTCTGTCTCTGTCTCTGTCTCTCTCTCTCTCTCTCTCTCTCTCTAGCTCTCTCTCTCTCTCTCTTCTCCGTTTTTGTTTCCTTTTCTCCCATATCTCTCTTATGTCTCTGTCTCTGTTTCTGCCTCTGCTCTCTCTCTCCCTCTCTCTCTTCTTTTTTTTTTTACACGGTTACCGCCTACACACACACACACACACACACACACACACACACACACACACACACACACACACACACACACACACACACACACACACACACACACACACACACACACACACACTCAATGTGATTCAGCAGATTATATATGACCTCGCCCGCTTGCTGCGTTATTGTGCTGGCAGCACAGGAGAACGAATATGAACAATACCCGTCCTCCAGTTTGTATGCCTCTCTGACGCTGTCTCTGTCTCTGCCTCTGTCCCTGTCTCTCTCTCTCTCTCTCTCTGTCTCTGTCTCTCTCTCTCCCCATCTCTCTCTCTCCGACTCTCCCTCATTAGCTCTTTCTCACTCTCTCATCACCACCTCCCTCTCTCCCTCACCTTCTCACTCTCTTTCCATCTCGCTCTCTCTCTCTACTCCCTGAACGTCAACGATCCAGTGGAGGACGAACCAGTTGGCGGACAAGGCAACGATTCTGCAGGTCCAGTGACAGTTCCTGTGCCCCCCAGAGGCGGTGAAGTGGTGAGTGAGGGGATGTGTGAGGGGATGGGGGGGGGCAGGTCAGAGAGGTGGAGGGGGAGACGAGAAGTAAAAGAAGGGAGGTGACGGATGGAAGTGCTGTGAACAATAACCCTGTACACCCACCACCCCCGTGAATGGTTTTGGACGTGGTTCTCCCGTCAGTGCGGGGAGTAGTGCTGGATCGGCTGCTTCAGCCGAAGGGGGAAGGGGGACTCGCATGAGGGGTGCACGCCAGTCAGAGGCCGCTCAGTCGTTGCACTCTCCAAGGCAGCTGAGGAGCCGAGCGACCATTGCACCAGACCGCAGGCCCGGGGAGCTGAAGAATCAGTGGAAGAGGTTGTTCGTCCAGGGTGCAGGTGAGACAGCCGGCTCGGACTCACTCAGCAACTGTAATGATGGTGAAGTGAAGGGTGCAAAATGAGGGTCAGACCAGGATCCGGTGCACGGCGATTGAGTGCGTAACGGAACTGCAGAGACAGGTTTTGAATCCGGCACTGTTGTTGACGGTAATGTACCCCAGCTCTCGCGCTGCAGTATTTCTTTCGCCTCATTTAATGTTGAGGGTCTTTGGCGTATTACAAATGAGCTTGACATGTCGTTTCTGATAAAAAGATTACGATTTTGTTCTTTTAGTAGAAACGTTTACCGAAACTATCCCTGATACTCTGTTTTGTTCTCATGCTGTGTTTGCGTGTCCTGGTGTTAAGATTTCCGACAGTGTACACGGACGTTTGTCTGGTGGGGTAGCTCTGCTGGTAAAGAAAGAGTTTGTGCCATTCATTGTGAGAATACATGTCGAATTTGACAACATTATTGTGGTAAAGCTGTCGCATGTACTTCTGGGTACCTGAATCTGACTGCCTCCTTATTGGAGCATACATTCCACCGGAAAGTTCTAAATACTATGAAGAGACAGATATATATATATATATATATAATGGTATTTCGATGTTAGAAAATTGTTTGTTAGAGTTGTTTAAGGAATTTGGTGATTGTCCTGTAATTGTATGCGGTGATCTGAATGCTCGCACGGGAACACTGAACAACAGAAATGTTGATCCAATTAGTGATCTATGTACTCCGAGTGGTCGTGATACGTTGGAGACATCAACTGTGCAGAATGATTATTTATGCAGAATTTCTAAAGACAGTCACGTGAATTCTTTTGATCGTTACCTGCTTAATATATGCGAGGATTTCGACATCATTGTTCTTAATGCTTTAAAATTGTTGTTGAGCTATTCTGATAAATATACATACATTGCTACTGATGGCTGTAGTGTTATTGATTATTTTTTGGTATCCAGCTCAGTGCTTACTCATTGTAAAAGTTTGAATGTTAAGCACATGGTAGAGTCAAAGCATTCCCTTGTCGAGTTTTATTTGGCTTTGAAATCGAATTCAAACGTTTCAGTTTCAGTTTCAGTTTCACTTTCTCAAGGAGGCGTCACTGCGTTCGGACAAATCCATACACGCTACACCACATCTGTTGAGCAGATGCCTGACCAGCAGCATAACCCAACGCGCTTAGTCAGGCCTTGAGTGCATGCTTACATATTTGTGTACCTATGAAAGTGGATTTCATTTTACGTAATTTCGCCAGAGGACAACACTCTCGTTGCCATGGGTTCTTTTTCAGTGCGCCAAGTGCGTGCTGCACACGGGACCTCGGTTTATCGTCTCATCCGAAAGACTAGACGCTCAGTTTGATTTTCCAGTCAAACTTAGGAGAAAGGGCGAGAGCGGGATTCGAACCCACACCCTCACGGACTCTCTGTATTGGCAGCTGAGCGTCTTAACCATTCTGCCACCTTCCTCCTCCTGCCACCTCCTCAAACGTTTCGCTACAGCAGACTAGAACTCGTATGCCCATGTCCACGCTGATTAAGTATAAATGGGATGATGGAATGAGGGAGACTTTCCACAGTAATATGTCCTCTGACAAGGTGAAACAAATAATTCAGGATGCTATTTCACTTGTAGATGTTGATCTTAACGCTGCACTGTCAAAATTTAATGAATGTTTTGCTTTCTCGGGTGAATGTATGAAGAAAACAGTTGTGTTTGGGAATGAGAG
>NC_134896.1:47629283-47641783 GCF_041734735.1 Babylonia areolata
CCCACCCATCCTCCCCCCCCCCACCCACCCTCACTCCCCAGCCCACCCACCCACGACCAAACCCCCACCCCCTCCCCAATCATTCGGATCGTACCAGACATTTCAGTCAGGCCGGTGAAGCACTATTGTGGTAGAGTCGTGGTCAGAAGAAGAAGAAGAAGAAATGGTTTCAGTAAATGACCGTTCGATTGATTTCTGGTAGCAAAGGAACGAACCCCCCACGCCCCCCACCCCCCGCCCCCCACTCCCCCGCCCACCTCCGCAGTAGACCCTGGTAGGACAAGTCCGTCTAGCTGTCTTGTTTTGAATTAGACCAGTGTGAACACCCACAGCAGACATTGGTAGGACAAGTCCGTTTGTCTGTCTTGAATCGGACCAGTGTGAATACTCACGGGAGATATTGGTAGAACAAGTCCGTTTGTCTGTTTTGAATTGGACCAGTGTGAATACTCACGGGAGACATTGGTAGGACAAGTCCGTCTGTCTGTTTTGAATTGGACCAGTGTGAATACTCACAGCAGACGTTGGTAGGACAAGTCCGTCTGTCTGTTTTGAATTAGACCAGTGTGAATGCTCACAGTAGACATTGGTAGAACAAGTCCGTCTGTCTTGTTTGGAATTAGACCAGTGTGAACACTTACAGTAGACATTGGTAGGACAAGTCCGTCTGTCTTGTTTTGAATTGGACCAGTGTGAACACTCACAGTAGACATTGGTAGGACAAGTCCGTCTGTCTTGTTTTGAATTGGACCAGTGTGAATACTCACAGCAGACATTGGTAGGACAAGTCCGTCTGTCTGTTTTGAATTAGACCAGTGTGAATACTCACAGTAGACATTGGTAGGACACGTCCGTCTGTCTGTTTTGAATTGGACTAGTGTGAATACTCACAGTAGACATTGGTAGGACAAGTCCGTCTGTCTTGTTTTGAATTGGACCAGTGTGAATACCCACAGTAGACATTGGTAGGACAAGTCCGTCTGTCTTGTTTTGAATTGGACCAGTGTGAATACTCACAGTAGACATTGGTAGGACAAGTCCGTCTGTCTTGTTTTGAATTGGACCGGTGTGAATACTCACAGTAGACATTGGTAGGATAGGTCCGCCTGTCTGTCTTGTTTTGAGTTGGACCAGTGTGAACAATCACAGCAGACATTGGTAGAACAAGTCCGTCTGTCTGTTTTGAATTGGACCAGTGTGAATACTCACAGTAGACATTGGTAGGACAAATCAGTCTGTCTGTCTTGAATTAGACCAGTTGGAATGCCCCCAGTTTCTTGACTGGTTGAGCCTGGACTGGCCGTGTCTCCATGGTTCATATCAAACTTAACATATACCCATTCGTTATGATTAGTAGAAGCAGTAGTGGCTGTAGTGGCAGCAACAGCAGTAGTGGTTGTAGTAGCACGTAGGAGTAGGAGTGGTAGTAGTAGCAGCAACAGCAACAACAGCAACAGCAACAGCGGTAATAGTAGTAATGATAATGTTGGTAATGATAATGATGGTGATGATAGGGATACATTATTGAATAAATCGATAAATAGATAAATAAAAAAAATATTCTGCAGTATAATAGTATTCTATAGTATTATTGTATTTTTGTATTCTATAGTATTATAGTATTACCATGTGACTGAAACTTGTTAAACAACACATGAGGCGTTGGTTAGTGAACAGAAGCGTACACAACTTTGAATGCTGTATATATCATTATGGTGGTACCGTTTGCTGCGAACATAAAATTGCTCGGGTAATACTTTCTGTTTCGAGAAAGAAAGGTGGACCATTTCCAGTTTGGAAGGTTCTATCGTGTTAACATCAATAGGAATTGTTCATTTAACTCTCTATTGGAGTTTCCTGTTTCACTGTTGCCTTTATCGTCAGCGCATAGAACTGTATTTTCAGCGTTTAGGAACAGTTGCTGAACATTGAGGCTGACCTGTTTGTAGAGGTCTAACATTCAGAAAAACAAAATCCTTCCTGTGCGTTTTCGGATTAATCTGTTTGAATTAAACCGTGATTGAATTAAACATGTGTGTGATTCAAAACAATATAGAAATGTATAAATTGAATTGAGGAGCGCGAAGAAATGGCATAATAAAAAAAATATATTTAGAAATAATAATATCATGAAACAATATAAGAACCCTCACAACACTTACGGACGCACTTGCGAATACCTGCACCCACAAACACGCGCTGAGGAAAGAGGGGAGGGAGTGGACGAAGCACAAAGAGTCGCCCGGAGGAAGGTGATCGATACATTTGCCTTCATCACCCGGGTTTGGAAGAAGTGTGTGATGTCAATCTCCTGATCGCCAACAACATGCTTCTTCTTGTTTCTCTTTTTCGGCCGCAAATGGAAAGTTCCGAAACGACGCACCCGTCGATTGATCAGGGAAGTGGTCATTAAAAACAAAGAAGGGGGGTTTGAAGGCTCCAGATTTGGGAGATTGAAAGTGGACGCGGTCAAGGAATTTGCTTTTAATTTCGTCCTGTTTGTTTTGATTTTGGGATCGAAGATCAGGGCCGTGTAGTTTGCTGCTTCGCAGTATTCTGTGTGTGTGTGTGTGTGTGTGTGTGTGAGAGAGAGAGAGAGAGAGAGAGAGAGAGAGAGAGAGAGAGAGAGAGAGATCAAGCTTGGTGATATTTGGCTGGCACCTTCCCATCACATTTTTACGGTGACCCAGTTAGAATCATTATAGAACATGCAGAATTTGGGGTGGATGTGTCCTTTGCAACTACTATGTGGAAAAGACAGGATCCCCGAAAGCGGAGTATGGCTGCCTACATGGCGGGGTAAAAACGGTCACACACGTAAAAGCCCACTTGTGTACTTATGAGTGAAAGTGGGAGTTGCAGCCCACGAACGCAGAAAAAGAAGAAGAAGAAACGACAGGGAAGATTAACTCACTCAGTACGGCCAGTCCTCTCTTCTCCTCTACACAGACCCATCGGATGTCCAGTGGGTGTCTGAATGACCCAACCTTTAGCTTCCGTCGTCAGAATTGTGGTATTCTTTGTCAACATTCACCTCTTCAGTATAAGAGCCTTCCACTTGCAATATTTTGATGATGGTAATTAGGGTGAAACGCTGTTAACGTCGTCTCTTTCGCCGTTCGTATGGAGAGAGTTAAAGCTATTACCGTAACCACTCTCCCTCAAGAATGATGACCCTATTTGACCTCAGCATGCAGAAGACAGAAGACCAGAGACACAAGACTGTTCTAATCCGACACGCCACACCCAGTCCCACCATTGTGGTACCGTCGCCGTCTGAAAAAAAAAATAAAAAGGTTTCGGTAAATAACCGTTCGATCCTTGGCAGCGAAAAGAACCTCCTGTGGACATGACAGGACTAGCCATCCATCCGTCTGAAGGATGTTGGGTGGTGTTGACAGAGTGGAGACTGTGGAGGATCTGGCCAATGACAGGAGGGACGGGGCTGTTTACTGTGTGGCTCCAGACACTGGTGTGGGACTGTATGAGTTGTGGGAAGTGGCGCTGTGCTGACAAGTACGCTATTAGGGGGGGTTGTCTAGTCTTAGGCCTGTCTGTCTGTCACTCGTCCCTCGGAGTTTCTCCTGCCCCCCCCCCCCCCCACCCCTCTCTCTCTCTGTCTCTCTCTCTCTATCACGCTCTTTCTCTCCCCCTCTCTCTATCTGGCTCTTTCTCTCTCTCCCCTCTCCTTCTCTCTCTCTCTTTCTCTCTCCTCTCTCTCTCCCCTCTCTCTCTCTCCGTCTCTCTCTCCCTTTCTCTCTCTCTCCCTCTCTCTCCCTCTCTCTCTCTCTCTTTCTCTCTCTTTCTCAGTGTGTCTGCACGTCTATTTGTCTTTCTGTCATGTGCATTGTTCAGACTCTGTGTTAATATTTCTTTGTTTACCCCTCTCTCCATGTCTGTCTTTCTTTCTTACTCTCTCTCTCTCTCCCTCTCCTTCTCTCTCTCTGTTTCTCTCTCCTCTCTCTCTCCCTCTCCCTTTCTCACTCACTCTCTCTCGCTCCCTTTCAAACTCACTCTCTCTCCCTTTCTTATTCACTCTCTCTGTCTCTCCGTCTCCCTTTCTCTCTCTCTCTCCCTTTCTCACTTTCTCTCTCTCTCTCTCTCTCTCTCTCTCTCTCTCTCTCTCTCCCTTTTTCTCTCACTCTCTCTCTCCCTCTCCCTTTCTCACTCTAGTCTATCACTACCACTTTCCTCCCTTCTCCCCCCGTCCACCCTTGTTCCCCCTCCCCCTCTCCCGCCCCCCCCCCCTCTCTCTCCTCCGTACCCACTGTCAATCCACTTCCTAATTGATGACCCGTGTCACCTCAGCGTGCAGAAGACGCCCAGACCATTCTGATCAGTCACGACACTTCCCGGTTCCACCATTTGTGGTACAGCCGTCGTATGAAAAGGTTTCGGTAAATAACTGTTCGATCCTTGGCAGCGAAAAGAACCTCCTGTGGACATGACAGGACTAGCCATCCATCCGTCTGAAGGATGTTGGGTGGTGTTGACAGAGTGGAGACTGTGGAGGATCTGGCCAATGACAGGAGGGACGGGGCTGTTTACTGTGTGGCTCCAGACACTGGTGTGGGACTGTATGAGTTGTGGGAAGTGGCGCTGTGCTGACAAGTACGCTATTAGGGGGGTTGTCTAGTCTTAGGCCTGTCTGTCTGTCACTCGTCCCTCGGAGTTTCTCCTGCCCCCCCCCCCCCCCCTCTCTCTCTCTTTCTGTCTCTGTCTCTGTCTCTCTATCACGCTCTTTCTCTCCCCCTCTCTCTATCTGGCTCTTTCTCTCTCTCTCCCCTCTCCTTCTCTCTCTCTCTCTTTCTCTCTCCTCTCTCTCTCCCCCTCTCTCTCTCCGTCTCTCTCTCCCTTTCTCTCTCTCTCCCTCTCTCTCTCTCCCTCTCTCTCTCTCTTTCTCTCTGTTTCTCAGTGTGTCTACACGTCTATTTGTCTTTCTGTCATGTGCATTTTTCAGACTCTGTGTTAATATTTCTTTGTTTACCCCTCTCTCCATGTCTGTCTTTCTTTCTTACTCTCTCTCTCCCTCTCCTTCTCTCTCTCTGTTTCTCTCTCCTCTCTCTCTCCCTCTCCCTTTCTCACTCACTCTCTCTCGCTCCCTTTCAAACTCACTCTCTCTCCCTTTCTTATTCACTCTCTCTGTCTCTCCGTCTCCCTTTCTCTCTCTCTCTCCCTTTCTCACTTTCTCTCTCTCTCTCTCTCTCTCTCTCTCTCTCTCTCTCTCTCCCTTTTTCTCTCACTCTCTCTCTCCCTCTCCCTTTCTCACTCTAGTCTATCACTACCACTTTCCTCCCTTCTCCCCCCGTCCACCCTTGTTCCCCCTCCCCCTCTCCCGCCCCCCCCCTCTCTCTCCTCCGTACCCACTGTCAATCCACTTCCTAATTGATGACCCGTGTCACCTCAGCGTGCAGAAGACGCCCAGACCATTCTGATCAGTCACGACACTTCCCGGTTCCACCCGTGTGGTACAGCCGTCGTATGAAAAGGTTTCGGTAAATAACTGTTCGATCCTTGGCAGCGAAAAGAACCTCCTGTGGACATGACAGGACTAGCCATCCATCCGTCTGAAGGATGTTGGGTGGTGTTGACAGAGTGGAGACTGTGGAGGATCTGGCCAATGACAGGAGGGACGGGGCTGTTTACTGTGTGGCTCCAGACACTGGTGTGGGACTGTATGAGTTGTGGGAAGTGGCGCTGTGCTGACAAGTACGCTATTAGGGGAGTTGTCTCTCTGTATGTCTGTTTCTTGTCCTTCGGACATCTCTCTCTCTCTCTCTCTCTCTCTCTCTCTCTCTCTCTCTCTCTCTCTCTCTCTTTCTCTCTCTCTGTCTCTCTGTCTCTGTCTGTCCATCTGTGTGTGTGTGTGTGTGTGTGTGTGTGTGTGTGTGTGTGTGTGTGTGTGTGTGTGTGTGTGTGTTTCCATTCGTCTGTCTTTGATGTGTACTTGTCGGACTCTCTCTCTCTCTCTCTCTCTCTCTCTCTCTCTATCTATCTATCTATCTATCTATCTATCTCTCCCTTCACCCCCCTCTCTCTCTCTTTCACACACACTTACACATATACACACACACACACACACACAGTCCACACACACACACAGTCCACACACACACACACACACACACACACACACACACACACACACACACACACACACACACACACACACACACACACTCCACACACACACACACACACACACACACACACACACACACACACACACACACACACACACACACACACACTGAGTATTTCTCTTTGTGTCTCTGTTCTCTGTTCCTCTCTCTCTCTCTCTCTCTCTCTCTCTCTCTCTCTCTCTCTCTCTCTCTCTCTCTCTCTCTCTCCCTCTGTCACTTCCACTTTCCTTCCTTCTTACTCTGTCCATTCTTCGCCTTCTCCCCTCATTCCCCCACTGTCAATCCACTTCTTGACTGATGACCCGTGTCACGTCAGCGTGCAGAGGACTCAGGACCATTCTGATCCGTCACGCTACATCACGGTTCCTCCATTGTGGTACCGTCGTCGTCTGAAAAGGTTTCGGTAAATAACCCTACGATGTCTGGCAGCGAAAGAACTAGCCGTCCATCCGCCTGGAGGGTGTGTGTGTGTTGTGTGTGTGTGTTGTGTGTGTGTGTGTGTGTGTGTGTGTGTGTGTGTGTGTGTGTGTGTGTGTGTGTTCGTGTGTGTGTGTGTGTGTGTGTGCGTGCGTGTGTGCGTGTTGTGTGTGTTGTGTGTGTGTGTGTGTGTGTGTGTGTGTGTGTGTGTGTGTGTGTGTGTGTGTGTGTGTGTTGGGGGTGGTGTGGGGGGTGGGGGTCATTGACCGAGCAACGATTGTGGAGGTTCCTGTCATTGAGAGGAAGAAAGGTCTTCGTTTCTGTATAGCTTTAGTGACTGGCATAAATCTTTGTGTGGTCCAGGGTTAGTTGTGAATCTACAAGTACTCCTGGCTTATATATATATATATATATATATATATATATAAGGTTTGTGTCAATCTGTTTATTTCTAATCAAGTGCATTGCTCTTCCATCATTTTGAACCAGCTGAGCTCACTTTGAGACATTGACTACTTGCGATATTGTACGAGTCTGCAGACAGTGGAGTATAATTATTGTTTAATTAAGGAATTGCAGCCAGCAGTATCTGGGGAGATATTTCATTGTGCTGTTTCGGGCTGCAGAGAAATACACATGTTTTATGAACTGTGTAACAGATATTAATCTTTTAATTTCAGCATTGAAATTACCTTTGTTAAACCACATGGGTACACTGTCAAATACAAGAAATGAAATTGAAAAGAAATCAAAATGACAAGCTGTCTTGTTTTCTGGAAAATGTGTTGCTGTAATTCTGGAATCTATAATTCTCTCCGGCCTCAAACTCTGAGATGCAGGCGATAACTGGTGGTAATTACTGTAATAACTATTCACGTTGCACCATGGTTTTCAGATGACTGAAAACAAAATTCTTAGAACCGATGTTTATATTGACAACAACCATTGGTTTTTTATCGTCTTTTTTTATTTTTAATTTCATTTAATTTTGTTTTATTTTGTTTTATTTTATTTCATTTCATTTTATTGCATGTGGATTTTGTTTCGCTGACAATATGCAGGTCTGGAAATACTCGACAGTAAGCCATGCGGAAGTTTAGAACCCAGGGTTATGGAGGTAGTCTTCACCATTCTGTTAGTCCTTCTCGTAACACGGATAATGGAGCTACTTCCGTACCAGACGATGGCAGAAGACTTTTAATGACAGACCCCTGGAAGTAGACCGTCCTCATTGCTGTACTGTCTCCGAGTTGTTTCGATGATGTGTGCTTTGCTGCACTTTCTCACAAAATGGATGTGGTACTGGTATCGAGAAGAGGGGGATTCCATTGAGGGGATGAACTGTCTGTCTGTGTCTCTGTCTGTTTGCCTCCCTGTCTCTTTCTCTCTCTCTCTCTCTCCCTTTCTTCCCCCTTCTCTCTGCCTCTCTCTCTCCCTCTATCTTTTGTCTAAATTAAATATTTTTTTATCATTTCATTTTATTCATTGATTGATCATGATCTTGACCTATGTTAATTTTCATTTTTTGGTACTCTCTCTCTCTCTCTCTCTCTCTCTCTCTCTATCTATCTATCTATCTATCTGTCCCCTTATATCTCTCTCCTCTTATTCTCCTCTATTTAGTGTTGTATATGTCAAATTACCATTCATGTATCCATGACTACAATATGCATGCTGTACTGATATAATGATTCCCCCTTTGTTTATGTCACTGTTTTCCCTTCGAGGGCTGCATGAAAAAAAAAATATTAGTTCGCTTATTGTATTACCCTCAGAAAATAAAATCTATTCTATTCAATTCAACTATCTCCTCTCCCTCTCTCTCACTCTCTCTCTCTCTCACACACACACACACACTCTCTCTCTCTCTCCTTTCTGGCTGGCTGTCTGACTGTATGTCTCGCTTTTAGTTTTCACCCCCCAAGCCTCCCTCCGCCCTCCTCCCCCGATCCCCCCCCCCTCCCACACCTCCATTCTCTCTCCTCCCTCTGAGTATCTGCGTTTTTTTCCCTACTCTTACTTGCTTTTTTTTTTTTCTTCAACCTTTCAGTCTCACTGTAGGTCCTGTACTGGTGAAGGTTTGGTATCCAGTATCCCAAGTATGCTCCAGACTTATTTGTATTTGTATTTCTTTTTATCACAACAGATTTCTCTGTGTGAAATTCGGGCTGCTCTCCCCAGGGAGAGCGTATCGCTATACTACATCACAACCCTTTTTTGTCTTTAAAAAAAAAAAAATTCTTCCTGCGTGCAGTTATCGAAGTGGATTTTTCTACAGAATCTTGCCAGGAACATCCCTTTTGTTGCCGTGGGTTCTTTTACGTGCGCTAAGTGCATGCTGCACACAGGACCTCAGTTTATCGTCTCATCCGAATGATTAGCGTCCAGACCACCACTCAAGGTCTAGTGGAGGGGGGGAAAATATCGGCGGCTGAGCCGTGATTGGAACCAGCGCGCTCAGATTCTCTCGCCTCCTAGGCGGACACGTTACCTGCAGGCCATCAGTCTCTCGTTGAGCTTTTATCATAAGGTCTCTGAGCTTTATCATCAGGCTTGGTCGTGCGTGGTGTGCGCTGTGAGCTTCTTCAGCACATCTGTGAACGCATGCCTGTGTTCTGTTTTTGCCTTTCTGTATTCTGTTGCACTGCGGTTTTTCAGCGTACCAGTTGTTGTTGTTGTTGTTGTTGTGTGTGTGTGTGTGTGTTTGTGTGTGTGTGTGTGTGTTTGTGTGTGTGTGTGTGTGTGTGTGTGTGTGTGTGTGTGTGTGTGTGTGTGTGTGTGTGTGTGTGTGTGTGTGTGTGAATTTCAACGGCTGTCAAGGAAGAAACATGACTGTTCGCGCCGAAAGTCGGTCAGCTGCCTTTTGAGCAGAGTGCGCCCAACACAGCAAAACTGGCCATTTTGTTTGGATTTTTATTTTATTTTATATTAATTTTTTTTGCTCTGCGTGACACGAGTTGCTTTGCTGTCAACGATTTTTTTTTTTTTTTTTACTATGAAGTGGACATTGACAAATTAATTGCCTCTTGTGAACATGAATTGATTTCTGTGTGTTTTTGTACGATTTTTCTTCTTTTTTTTTCTTTTTTTCTTTGTTTTTTTTTTTTGCCTGCAATTCCCCCCCTCCCCCCCTCCTCTGCTACTCTCTATCTGTCTGTCTGTCTGTCTGTCTGTCTGTCTGTCTGTCTGTCTCTCTCTCTCTCTCTCTCTCTCTCTCTCTCTCTCTCTCTCTCTTTCTGTCTCTTGTTCGATTTTGTGTATCAGCCAGAAACGTTAATTGACAGTTCTTATGACATTTCAAAAGTTGATTGCTCCAGAAAAAAAGTTGATAAATAAGTAAATAAAAAACAAAAACAAAACCTTTTTTTTAAATGAAATAAAATGAAACAAAATAAAATAAAATAAAATTGAATTAAAATGGATCTCTGTCTCTGTCTCCGTCTCTGTCTCTCTGTTTCTGTCTCTCTTTCTCTGTCTGTCTGTCTCTCTGTGTCTCTGTCTCTCTCTCTCTGTCTCTCTCTCTCTGTCTCTGTCTCTCTGTCTGTCTCTGTCTGTCTGTCTGTCTGTCTGTCTGTCTCTCTCTCTCTCTCTCTCTCTCTCTCTCTCTCTCTCTCTCTCTCTCTCTCTCTGTAGCCTCTTGCAACAACAACATTATATCATCACCATGTAATCATGCTTCCTTTGGTAAAGCGCATATTTCTGTACTCTCTCCACGCTTTCTTTTTCACAATCCCACTGTAGGCTACACACACTGATGAGAAGTTAGTCTATATAGCACTCCGAACTTCCACGATCACTGCGATCTTATCAGACTTTTTGCCGGAAGCGTCCTTTGACAAAGAGCTTGGGTGTGTTGAGTTTCCTCACTTTCAGTTTCAGTTTCAGTAGCTCAAGGAGGCGTCACTGCGTTCGGACAAATCCATATACGCTACACCACATCTGCCAAGCAGATGCCTGACCAGCTGCGTAACCCAACGCGCTTAGTCAGGCCTTGAGAGAGAGAGAAAAAAGTGAATAAATAATAGATAAGCTTACATAAATAAATAAATAAATAAATAAATAAATAATAATTATGATATATAAAAAAAAAAAAGTTGAGTTTCCTCAACATATTCATGATCGTACGAGAAAAGCTGCTACAGTCGGGGCGGGAGGAGGGGGGTTGTGGGCGGAGGAGGGGGGGGGTCAAGGGGTGCGGGGGAGGAGGGGGACGTGGGGGGGGGGGGGGGCGGCAAGGAAGTATTCACCAGTTCTGCAGCTCGTGCCAGAGGCTAAGCTGTATTGGTCCCGACTTGAATCTCTGTCACGTGGTTGATTATTATTATAGCGGGTGGGGGTAGGGGTGGGTTCGTAGGCTCTGTGCCATTGTGTCTCTCTGTTTCTCTCTCTCTCTCCCTGTGTGTGTGTGTGTGTGTGTGTGTGTGTGTGTGTGTGTGTGTGTGTGTGTGTGTGTGTGTGTGTTATCACAGACTTTCTATGCTTAAATTAGGACTGCTGGTGTGGAGAAACTATTTTAAAAAAAAAAAAAAATGTTCGTGATAAAATCGAACTCTTTGCAGAGTACAGATCGTGCAACACACAACAACAACAGAAAAATTCCCCAACTACATCAAATTGATGTCTACTTCACGCGGGAACCAGGCCTCTTTTGAATACAGTACCGATATGGTATGTTTCTGCCTCTCCCTCCCACAGTCTGTCTCTTTGTCTCTCTGTGTCTGGGCCTGTCTGTCTGTCTGTCTCTGTCTGTCTCTCATGCACGCATGCACACAAACATAGAGAGAGACAGAGACGGACAGAGAGATCTGCTGTCTACTCGTAACACTCTACAAAATGTCACCCCAAGTTCAGCTCAGCTCAGCTCAGCTGCCCCATGCCGGTTGCCGTTGGGGCGCTACAGATGACCTGTCAACCAGTCCTCTCCATCCATCCCTGTCTTTCGCACATTTGACCGCCTCGCTCAGCTTCAACCCTGTCCATTCTGTGATGTTGTCTTTCCATCTCTTCTTCTGTCTTCCTCTCTTCCTTCCTCCTCTGACTGTTCCCTGGAGCACTGTCTTGGCAAGCCCCTCTCCTCTTGTTACGTGGCCGAACCATTTTAATTTGCGCCTCTTGATGGTGGTGAGAAGATCTTCATAGGGACCAACGGCTTGCCTTATTCTGTTTTTGACTTCCTCATTGGTTATGTGGTCTTTGTAAGAGATGCCAAGCAGTCTTCTGAAGCATCTCATTTCTGAGGCCTGAATCCTCTTCTCTAATTCTGCTGTAAGGGTCCATGTTTCACCCTTATCTACTCACCCCAAGTGCAGCATCACAAATATGAAAAAGAATAAGAACAGGTTTTACATTTCGTTTTGTAGTTTCGTTTATTTATTTATAGTCTGTTAATCTAAGATGACGATATTAGACTGAAAATAAATGATAATTATTATTATTGTTATATTATTATTATTATTATTATTATTATTATTATTATTATTATTATTTGGATTATTATCATTTCTATCATAATGATGATGATTGTTATTATTGATTAGAAATCGACATTTCTCTATATTCAAATAAAAAGGGGGCGGTTGAGGTGGAGGGGTAGGGGGGTAGGGGGAAGGGGACTAAGAAAGGAAGAGAGAGAGAGAGAGAGACAGAGAGAGAGAGAGAACAGAATGTGGAAAAGATAGAGTACAAAATGTAAAATGGAGAGGGTGAGTGTCAGTGATTGGAGAAAGAAAAAAGCAACATAATATTGGAAGGGTATGTGTGAGAAGGGGGACGGGGAAAGCGGGATTAGGACTAAAAATTAATCAATTATCAAAAATTGTATGCACTACTTCTGTAGATTATTATTTGAAAAGAGGTTCATGTGGAGACCTACAATAAACAACCAACTGGACTATTCAACACATAACATATACAATACAATATAATACAATAGCTAGCTAA
>NC_134896.1:47656783-47661783 GCF_041734735.1 Babylonia areolata
CTGGAGAGGGTGTTATGTCGTATGACATGACCAAACCATGCCATCTTCCGTCGTTTGACAGTCGCCAGCAGTGGTTCTTTGGGCCCAACAAGGTTGCTGACCAGGTTCCGCACATAGTCATTGGTCTTGTGTTCCTTGTAGGAGATGTGTAGTAGTCTGCTCAAGCATTTGGTTTCGACAAGAGATGGAGATTTGAAGCGCGATGTTACAGAGCTGTGGGAGCTGTAACAGGAGCAGAAGTAACTTTTTTTCTTTTTCTTTTTTTTTTCTTTTTTTTTGTTTGTTTGTTTGTTTTTGCTTGCAGTGGAATCTCTTTGTTTTGGAAGTGAGATCTCTTTGTTTTGGAAGTGGGATCTCTTTTTTTTCTGACAAAAAGCTTGGTATTGTATCTGGAATGGATCGTGTGTAAGAATGTCTAGAGTCAAACTAGCTGCTCAATTGAAACCCTTTCTTTTAGATTTGTTGTTATAGCTCGCAGCTCTGGCAACCAGGGACCAGGATCATATCAAGTCTGGAAACACTCCACAATAGCACAGTTTTAAAGAAAACGTTGACGGTGGTGATGGTGGATAGATAGATAGATAGATAGACTGACAGATAAAAACAAATATTCAAATTACGACATGAAGGCCAAGAAACGGAAATGGGAAGGAAATGTGACACAATTTTCAGTTGCAAGACAACACTTGGCCTCATGATAATACATCAGGCATCCAGGCTTTCACCGAACGATCGAACACACAGCACCAAACCACAACAAAATGCAATGATATGATTATAATATATATATATATATATATATATATATATATATATATATATATATATATATATATATAGTGATGGCCTAGAGGTAACGCGTCCGCCTAGGAAGCGAGAGAGAATCTGAGCGCGCTGGTTCGAATCACGGCTCAGCCGCTGATATTTTCTCCCCCTCCACGAGACCTTGAGTGGTGGTCTGGACGCTTGTCATTCGGATGAGATGTTAAACCGAGGTCCCGTGTGCAGCATGCACTTAGCGCACGTAAAAGAACCCACGGCAACAAAAGGGTTGTTCTTGGCAAACTGTAGAAAAATCCACTTCGATAGAAAAAAACAAATAAAACTGCACGCAGGAAAAAATGCAAAAAAAAAGGGTGGCGCTGTAGTGTAGCGACGCGCTCTCCCTGGGGAGAGCAGCCCGAATTTTACACAGAGAAATCTGTTGTGATAAAAAGAAATACAAATATATATATAACTTTATCTAAAACAGACTTACGCAGCCAAAACCTGATGTCGGGAAACAGGCGTTTCATTTGAACCGAATCAAACCACCCAGCTGTCACGTCTTCAGATATTCTGTCACTACTGCATGTTGAGGAAGATCCAGAACCACTACTATGTGAAAGAAATCTGTCACTATTGCATGTTGAGGAAGATCCAGAACCACTACTATGTGAAAGAAATCTGTCACTATTGCATGTTGAGGAAGATCCAGAACCACTACTATGTGAAAGAAATCTGTCACTATTGCATGTTGAGGATCATAGAGAAACACTACTATGTGAAAGAAATCTGTCACTATTGCATGTTGAGGATGATCCAGAACCACTACTATGTGAAACAAAGTGGACCTTTAAGGAAACAGTACTATGGTTCTTGAATTAATCAGAACTTGTCCCTCGTAGTCAGAAACCTACCAAAGGAGAGACAAAACAAAGGTTATAAAATTCGCCAAGAAAACAATCGACGAAAGATGAATATTGTATAGTCTGAATGCAGAACTCTCTGAAAACACTTGCATAACAGGGATCCTCATCTGAAATATCTTCAGCAGAAATTTCGTAATTTTTCATCAGAAGTATCAAAAGTCTTCCTTAAAAACGAATATTCTACAATGCTCTATTTAAAAGAAGAAAAAAAATGATCAAGAAAACAGCATTTTTATTAGAATATGTTCTTCTCAACAGATCTTTATACCCAGGCGAACCGAACGCTAAATCTGCAGCCTTCAAAGGGAGCGTAAACCACGATCAAGACGGAAAACGGAATGTTTTTACTTACGACAAACGCTTGACTTCTCTGTCAATGTCTCATCAATGACAGGTTTTAAGCCTTCCCACAAGGAAGGTATGTACATCGACTGTAGGCAGCAGAGCAAGAAATGGCTGTTTCGTTCGGTGAAGAACGCATCAGGCTTTTCACTCCTGAGTGGCCGCTCGCTGAAGAGGAAAACTCCAACAAAAAGATGGAAGCAGAAAAAAAAGTTTTTAAAAAAATGTGTACGCATCCTTCCAATCTTCTGAGATGAAAATATAGAGCTGTGTTCAGGATTACAGAGAGAAAAAAATGCAAGAAAAAAAGCTGATTCTGAATGAAGTTAACGACATATTCATCACATTGAAAAGGAAAAAAAAAGTGAAAAACAAAAACCTCGATTCATTAGAGCCCGAACATTCTCCTATCAGAATGTTGGGGGCTTTTGTTTTTATTTCTCCTCAAAACTAAATAAAAGTTTTCATTCTAAGTGTCAGCTGAGGCAAGGAGACGTTACAAAGTGGAAACGAAGAGACAGGGAGGAATGCTGATCAAAAAATTAAATAAATAAAAAAAAAGACAAAACAAATCCCAGGGAGAGATTCCCCTGGTCACTCCCGGCTGACGAAGCGAAATGGGCACGCGTTTGACATGAAGAGTGGGCAATTGCGCGTGTTTGTAGGCAAATAAACTCGCCCCCATCAATAATGGATGTTCTTTTCCTGGCGCTCTCTATTCCCGTGGGAGCGAACCTCGTTCCTGATAGCAGCACCCCATCACCCTCCTCAACAGACAACCCCCCCCCCCCCCCCACCTCCCATGCTCCCGGCTTCCCCTCCACCACCTTCCACACGGTCTTTTCTCACACTCTCCCTTCTCCTCCTCAATCGTCTTTCAGCCAGCGGATTGAATTTTTGTTTCTTTAGTCGTGGAGAATGGCGGCGATACGTTGACTTTCTTTGAACTTTATCGCGGGCGGCGGTGCCGTTTGATGTGCAGGCACCGTTGAACGTGAAGAGTGTCTTCCGTTTAAATGGCGACCAACGTTAAAGTGGACAGGATGCTGGCTGGCCGTCAGAAGTTCAAAGCGGCAGGTCCAGCGCCAAGTCAGCAGTTCAGACATAAAAGACAGCAGTTCAAAAGAAGAAAAAGGAAACTTCCTTCTCGGGCATGTCAAGAGGACAGAGAGGAGAACAGAGATGATAGCTCAAGGTCTCTGTGTGTGGGGGATCTTCAGAGTGTGCGTGGAGGTGGGGGGTGGAGGTGGAGATCTTCAAGCTCTGAGCATTCGGGGGGAAAAGACCTTCAAGCTATGGGAATAGGGGAGAAATATCTTCAAGCTCTGGGAGTGGGGATGGGAGGGGGGGGGGGGATTTTCAAACTGTGGGCAATGAGGTGAGAAAGACATTCAAGTTGTTGGTATGAGGGGAGAAAGATATTCAAGTTGTTGGAATTAGGGGAGAAAGATATTCAAGCTGTGGGAATTAGGGGAGAAAGATATTCAAGCTGTGGGAATGAGAGGAGAAAGATATTCAAGCTGTGAGAATGAGGGGAGAAAGATATTCAAGTTGTGTGGGAATGAGGGGAGAAAGATATTCAAGCTGTGAGAATGAGGGGAGAAAGATATTCAAGCTGTGGACAAGAGGGGAGAAAGATATTCAAGTTGTGTGGGAATGAGGGGAGAAAGATATCCAAGCTGTGAGAATGAGGGGAGAAAGATATTCAAGCTGTGGGAATGAGGGGAGAAAGATATTCAAGTTCTGGGAATGAGGGGAGAAAGATATTCAAGCTGTGGGAATGAGGGGAGAAAGATATTCAAGGTGTGGGAATGAGGGGAGAAAGATATCCAAGCTGTGGGAATGAGGAGAGAAAGATATTCAAGTTCTGGGAATGAGGGGAGAAAGATATTCAAGTTGTGGGAATGAGGGGAGAAAGATATTCAAGGTGTGGGAATGAGGGGAGAAAGATATTCAAGCCGTGGGAATGAGGGGAGAGAAAGATATTCAAGTTGTGTGGGAATGAGGGGAGAAAGATATTCAAGTTGTGGGCATGAGGGAGAAAGATATTCAAGTTGTGGGAATGAGTGGAGAAAGATATTCAAGTTGTGGGAATGAGGGGAGAAAGATATTCAAGTTGTGGGCATGAGGAGAGAAAGATATTCAAGCTGTGGGAATGAGGGGAGAAAGATATTCAAGCTGTGGGAATGAGGAGAGAAAGATATTCAAGCTGTGGGAATGAGGGGAGAACGATATTCAAGTTGTGGGAATGAGAGGAGAAAGATATTCAAGCTGTGGGAATGAGGGGAGAAAGATATTCAAGCTGTGGACAAGAGGGGAGAAAGATATTCAAGCTGTGGGAATGAGGGGAGAAAGATATTCAAGCTGTGGGAATGAGGGGAGAAAGATATTCAAGCTGTGGGAATGAGAGGAGAAAGATATTCAAGCTGTGGGAATGAGAGGAGAAAGATATTCAAGCTGTGGGAATGAGGGGAGAAAGATATTCAAGCTGTGGGAATGAGGGGAGAAAGATATTCAAGCTGTGGGAATGAGATTAGAAAGATATTCAGGCTGTGGGAAAGAGGGGAGAAAGATATTCAAGCTGTGGGAATGAGGGGAGAAAGATATTCAAGCTGTGGACAAGAGGGGAGAAAGATATTCAAGCTGTGGGAATGAGGGGAGAAAGATATTCAAGTTGTGGGAATGAGGGGAGAAAGATATTCAAGCTGTGGGAATGAGGGGAGAAAGATATTCAAGCTGTGGGAATGAGGGGAGAAAAATATTCAAGCTGTGGGAATGAGGAGAGAAAGATATTCAAGCTGTGGACAAGAGGGGAGAAAGATATTCAAGCTGTGGACATGAGGGGAGAAAAATATTCAAGCTGTGGGAATGAGGGGAGAAAAATATTCAAGCTGTGGACATGAGGGGAGAAAAATATTCAAGGTGTGGGAATGAGGGGAGAAAGATATTCAAGCTGTGGGAATGAGG
>NC_134896.1:47689283-47694283 GCF_041734735.1 Babylonia areolata
TGTGGATATTGCCGCGTGTATGTATATCTGTATATTCATCTGTATCTGTGTATATCTATTACTGTACAAGATTGTCATTTCGCTGTGTATTTTGGTTTCTTTCATATTTTGTGAAATAGTATTGATATGAAAGGCATTGTCAGAAATGAGTTTGAAAAGAAAAGAGCATTGTCTAAAAAGGAAAAGTAAGAGGGGGGTGGGGGGGGGGGGGGAAGAGACATGACAGTTGTGATAGACAGGGAGGAACTGAAAGAGAAAACTAATAGTCTTCATAAAGTATCAGTATCAGTATCAATATCAGTTGCTCAAGGAGGCGTCACTGCGTTCGGACAAATCCATATACGCAACACCACATCTGCCAAGCAGATGCCTGACCAGCAGCGTAACCCAACGCGCTTAGGCCTTGAGAAAATAAATAAATAATATAATATAATATAATATAATATAATATAATAAAACAACAGCAAAGAGGAAAAACGGTACGAAAAGGAGAGAACTGCATAACATAGGGACATAAATTTATCATATATATACATATTATATAAGATATTGAAAATGATTACCTGTCATCCTAAATATAATATTTTCGTATGTGCAAACATCATCCCACAAACATTTTCACCTTTGAAAATCTCTCTTTATAATCGTATGCAGAAAGAAATGTCAAACGGGGTAAAAAAAAAATTAAAAAAAAAAAAAAAAAAAATATATATATATATATATATATATATATATATATATATATATATATATATATATATATGGTCACATTGACCATCGCCAGTGGTCCGCAGTAGCCGCTGATCGAGAGACCTGGCGACGCACCATCCACCAAGCTGTCTCCTCCTTCGAAAACAACCGCAGGGCCAGCCTTGAGGACAAACGCAGAAGGAGGAAGAACCACGACGCTGCAGCCGCGAACCCAGACCAGACTTTCCCTTGCAACCGCTGCGGCCGACTCTGCTTTTCCCGCATTGGCCTTGTCAGCCATGAGCGTGCCTGCATCAGACGTGGACAACGCCCTTCCTAGATCTTCGTCAGCGAAGCCAGGCCATGATGATGATGATATATATATATATATATATATATATTATATATAAATTAAAGAAAAATCTGTATGAAGTGAAAGAAGAATCGGTTAGTAAGAAAAACAATGTACACACATACATATACATATATATATATATATATATATATATATATATATATATATGACCCAGACACCGCTTTCACTGGATGACACCCACGCCACCCTCGCTACCACCCGCACCCCCCAACCCCTCCACATCACCCACCGCCCCCCCCTCCCCCTCCCCCAACACCTCAACCCCATCCCACCCCAACCCCCAAAATAATATAATAAAAATAAAATGGTAATCAAACACTGGTAGGGGACTGTCTCAACACGCCGCAGGTTATGGATCGTGGCGTCTCGGCCTCCGACCCTCCGCCCCCCCGGGCCCCCCCCCCCCCCCCCCCCCCCCCCCCCCCCCCCCCCCCCCCGGCACGCCCCCCCCCACCCACCCCCACCCACAAGGATCGGACTTTCGCCTTCCACGCTGTGCCGAGGTGGAGGGCCATTGTCTGTCGATTGTCGGGTCTGCCGGTCTCGGGTCACTTTTTGCCTTTCGGAAGGGACACAAGGGGAGAGAATTGTCAGGAAGGGGGCGGGGGGTTGTGGGGGTGGGAGGGTCTGGGGGGCGTGGGGAGCTGGTTAGGGAAAGAGAGCGTTCGTTCCATCACTGTCAGGGGTCATATCTCGCCATTCTTCCGTAAGGTGATGAGGGGGTGAGGGGGTGATGGGAAGGGGGTGAGGGGGTTGGCAGAGGTTGGGGTGCGTGTGAGGATGGGGGTAGCTGGAGGGAGTGTAGTAGTATAAGGGGTGGGGGGGGGGGGGAGGCTGGGAGGTATAATAGGTAGGGGGTAAGTAGGGGGGACGGGGGATTCTCTCAGGAAAGAGAAGGGGGGAGAGAGAGAGAGAGAGAGAGAGACAGAGGGAGAGGGAGGGAGGGAGAGAGACAGAGACAGACAGATACGGAGAGACAGACAGACAGACAGAGAAAGAGAGAGGGAGGGGGAGGGAGGGAGAGACAGAAATGGAGAGAGAGAGAGGGTAGATAGATACAGAGGCAGACCGAGACAGAGAGGGAGAGACAGAGAAAGAGAGAGGGAAAAGAAGGGAATGAGACAGAGACAGAAACGAGAGAGAGAGAGAGAGGGGGGGGGAGACAGGAACAGAGAGGAAGAGACAGAATAAGAGAGAGGGAGGGGGAGGGAGAGACAAAGAGACTGAAAGGGAGAGACAGAAACGAGAGAGAGAGAGACAGACAGACAGACAGAGACAGACAGACAGACAGACAGACAGACAGACAGAGAGAGAGTTTCAACGACACACAGAGAGAGTCAGACAGACAGACAGACAGACAGACAGACAGACAGAGAGCTTCAACGACACAGAGAGACAGACAGACAGACAGACACAGAGAGAGAGCTTCAACAACAGAGAGAGAGAGAGACAGACAGAGAGAGAGAGAGAGCTTCAACGACACAGAGAGAGAGACAGACAGACTGACAGACAGACAGAGAGCTTCAACAACACAGAGACAGACAGACAGACAGACAGACAGAAAGAAAGAAAGAGAGAGAGCTTCAACGACACAGAGACAGACAGACAGACAGAGACAGACAGACAGAGAGAGAGAGCTTCAACAACAGAGAGAGAGACAGACAGACAGACAGAAAGAGAGAGCTTCAACGACACAGAGAGACAGACAGACAGACAGAGACAGACAGACAGACCTACAGAGAGAGAGCTTCAACAACACAGAGAGAGAGACAGACAGACAGACAGACAGAGAGAGAGAGAGAGCTTCAACGACAGAGAGAGAGAGACAGACAGACAGACAGACAGAGACAGACAGACAGACAGGGAGAGAGCTTCAACAACAGAGAGAGAGAGAGACAGACAGACAGACACAGAGAGAGAGAGAGAGCTTCAATGACACAGAGAGAGACAGACAGACAGAGAGAGAGAGCTTCAACGACAGAGAGAGACAGACAGACAGACAGACAGACAGACAGAGATGCCTATTCCTCGGTACGTAGTCGCTCACGAGGGACTCATCGTCTTGTCATCTCTTGTTATGTGGTTCGCATGTCTTGTGCCTGTTGTCTTAGCTGGGGGTAAGGGGACCATGGGAGCGGGGTTCGGAGAGAGGGAAGGGGGGGTGGGGGTGGATGGCGAGGGGAGCGCGCGGAGGCAGGGCGGGGGATAATTGTTCTTCTTTTGCTCCTACTTCATGTGTTTATTATTATTATTATTATTATCGTTGTTGTTGTTGTTCTCGTCGTTGCTGTTGTTATTGTTGTCGTGCGCACTCAGAAAGAGAGAGAGAGAGGATAGTACAAAAAAAAGAAATGTTTTTCTGTGCAGAAACGACGGTGACATAATGATTTCTTGGTTTTAGTTTAAAGTACGTTATCGATCAATTTAGCATTGTTGCGTCATTTAGTGTTGAATATTGATTACACTTGGAGATTTATATGGAACGAAAACAATAAAACTGCAACAACTCACAGAAACAAGCAAAAAATAGCTATCATGTCTTGCGTTGTTAATTTCCTCGAGCAAGAACAAGACTGCGTTTTCTATTGTTTTTCAATCTGAAAAATGAATGAACAACGGCTACGTTTAATGTCTTATATAGAAGTCTTCTTTTTTTTCTACAATTAACAAAGTTCAGTAAAGTTTCCAAATATACCTGAACACATTATGACAGTATGTAATTGTAAACCCCATGTTTATGTTCTTTTATTTATTTATTATTATTATTATTTTGCTGTTATTTTCAATACCTAAAAGACATTAACATGAATAATGTTAACAAATATCGAATGTGTTACTTGTTAATGAGTTTTGGATGACAACATAAAAGAAACGTTTCCATTTAAATCAACTTCTTTTTCTTTTTTCTTTTTTTCTACAAAGTATACCGTTTTCAGGTTGTTCTTGTTTCCTTTTTTTTTATATATATAAAGTCTCGTTACATCAGAATTTGTGTTAATACCACGGGAAATTAAAAACATAAAACAAAATATAAAAGCAAATGAAAAACCAAACAAACAAAGTCATTAAACGAATTCTATAAAAAGAATATATATAAAAAAAAAAATTTAATGTTGATGTTGAATTGACCTGTCACAGTGTCGTTTGTATTAGCTCCCTTGGCAAGGCAAATGCAGCATCTCACACACAGAATAGAACCTTAAGCATTGTTGTTCCCTTTTCTCTTCCTGTGACCTCATTTCAAACGAAGAGGAATCACCACTAGTTTTGATATATAGCTTGATAATTATGTGCGCTTCTCGGTCTATGTTACTGTCTCCGTCTCAACCATCTAGCTCTGTCTGTCTGTATGCATGTTTGTGTGTGTGTGTGTGTGTGTGTGTCTGTGTGTATGTGTGTGTGTGTGTCACTGTCTCTGTCTCTCTGTCTCATCTCTCTGTCACTATTTCTGCCTGTCTCTGTGTGTCTCTCTCTGTATCTTTATGCGTCTTTCTGCCTCTATGTTATTCTGTCTGTCCTTCTCTCTCTCTCTCTCTCTCTCTCTCTCTCTCTCTCTCTCTCTCTCTCTCTCTCTCTCTCTCTGCCTTTTCCGGTCTCTCTGTTTTTTCTGTCTCTCTGTTTCTGTCTCTGTCTCTCCGTCTCTCTCCCTCGTCTCTCTGTCTCTCTGTCTCTGCCTCTGTCTGTCTGTCTGTCTGTCTGTCTGTCTCTCTCTCTCTCTCTCTCTCTCTCTCTCTCTCTTCCTGTGCGTGTGCATGTGTGCGTGTATGTATGCGCGAACGTGTTTGCATGTGAGTGTGTGTGTGTGTGTGTGTGTGTGTGTGTGTGTCTCTGTGTGTGTGTGTGTGTGTGTGTGTGTGCGTGCGTGTGTGTGTTCTTTCTTTAATACAACGTCTTTCCACTTTGAGTGATATTAGACTTGTGTGTGTGTGTGTGT
>NC_134896.1:47721783-47729283 GCF_041734735.1 Babylonia areolata
CTTTTTCAATACAGATATTGACATTATCAATATAATGTATTTGCAAATGTCCATTTTGTCACTCCCCCCTCCCCCACCCCCACCCGTCCACATTGATTTGGGGCTGTGGCCTTTACATGAATAAACCATTTCCAATTTCAGTCCTCTCTCATTCTCTCTCTCTCTGTGTGTGTGTCTGTCTCTGTCTGTCTCTGTCTCTCTCTCTCTCTGTCTGTCTCTCTCTCTCTCTCTCTCTTGGATTTCTTACTTTTTTTTCTTTTTTTTCTTTTTCTTTTTTTTTTTTGCTGCCCCATCATCTGCACCATTTCAGTGGCATTACTCCCACGCCGCTCATTTAGATTCCCCCATAAACAGCCACATCCGGGTTCGTCCGTCACAGTTCCAGCGTCGGCAGTCCACAGGGAACCATCGATGTTAGGTCGCCAGGAGGCCACACACCAGAGGAGACCCTGCACTGCTGCTGAGTCACTTCTGTGGTGTTCAGTGGTGCCTGTTCTGATTCAACGTACTTAGGACACCACCTACTAAGCTCCCTACTAACGACAATAATGGCTTAGTCCCAGTGTGGTGACCGCAACCACGTCCCTCAAGCAACAGCCCCCCATGAATCTGCCGACACTGAAGACACTGACAGGTATCGAAACTGAGGTCACCATGAGAGCAGGGCATGAAAGGCCACAGACTTTGAGACTGTTTTGTTTATATTGATGATGATGAAGGAGGAGGATGACGATGACGATGTTGCTATGGAGGTCCATTTTGGTTTGGGACTGCGTGACAAGGCTGTACTCTACGCTTCCTGTCATAATGATATCCAGGCGTTAACCAGGCCCGAGAGATACAGACACTTGCAGTGTTAGTCATATAATTAGAGCAACACACCCAAATACGCATCCTTGAAGTGGATGACACTCGACTGTGTGGTCCCAGTCTCCCCATTTAAGCCCACAGCACACTCAACTCTGGGTAGGAGCCGGCCACGGGCAGAAAAAACCCACCTCTGCTGGGATTCGAACCCGCGTCCTCCCAGCCGTCAGTCTGCGACGCTAACCACTTCGCCACGGCGGCTGGTGATTTCTTACATATTTGTCAGGCACCTTCAGCTAGTCCCAGTGCTGACGTGAGCACAGAAGACGCCTTGCTAATGCTCCTGTTGGATGCTGGCTGTCAAAAGGTGAATGCAAAGGGGTGACGCTGAGATCTTAGAAAGTAGCTGGTCTTGGAGGGGGAAGTCTTGAGCTGGGAGAGGAATTGTATGTCACTTTCTGAGACCAAAGCAGGTGGACAGGATGTTGGTGACAAAGTGCTTGCCTTGGTCGTTCGCCTTGAAGCCCAGAATGTGTGACAACGTTCTTTTTTTTTTTCTATGGAAGTGTGATTACTTTTTATTTGGAGGCTGAGAACACTACTATAGTGAAATAGTCCATCTTCATAATAGGTCTTTTTTTTCTTCATCTTTGCAGATTTGTTTTTAAGATGTCAGACGAATTGTTTATGCGTACTCAATGCGTAGTGGAGTGATGGCCTAGAGGTAACGCGTCCGCTTAGGAAGCGAGAGAATCTGAGCGCGCTGGTTCGAATCATGGCTAAGCCGCCGATATTTTCTCCCCCTCTACTAGACCTTGAGTGGTGGTGTGGACGCTAGTCATTCGAATGAGACGATAAACCGAGGTCCATTGCGCAGCATGCGCTTAGCGCACGTAAAAGAACCCACGGCAACAGAAGGGTTGTTCCTGGCAAAATTCTGTAGAAAAATCCACCTCGATAGGAAAAACAAATGAAACTGCACACAGGAAAAAAAAAAAAAAAAAACCGGGTGGCGCTGTAGTGTAACGACGCGCTCTCCCTCGGGACAGAAGCCCGAGTTTAACACAGATAAATCTGTTGTGATAAAAAGAAATGCAAATACAAATACAATGACCATGTGCGTTGATCTGAAAAGACTGACCAGGTCAAAGAAAACTGTTGCATCGACATTGTCCATTCATCAACTTACAAACAGGCAAAATCCCACTCCTCCCAACAAAGAAACAACAACAACAAACAAACAATCGAAAAATGAGCAGTATTGACGAGAAGATGGGGTGGGAAGTAAATACAAGGCCAATGGTTCCCAAACCTAAAACTTTCTCGAGTGATTTTGAGCGACACTGATCAAGAATCAGAGTCGTAGTGTGACCCGATATCGGTAACCAATAATTATGTGTGCGTGAGAAGATTAACCAATCCCACAACGATTTGGAAAACAAACGAATAAAGCATTTACTCCAAACTAATCTGGCATAGACTACCCTCAGTGATGGTGCACCAGGTCTGGTTACTGATTCAGAGAAACAGTAATCTCATGCCAAGCTCTGGTTTGCAGCCTACAAGTTGGTTTTTGTTCTTCTTCTTCTTCTTCTTCTTCTTCTCTGTCTGTCTGTCTGTCTGTCTGTCTTCTGTCTGTCTGTCTGTCTGTCTGTCTGTCTGTCTCTCTCTCTCTCTCTCTCTCTCTCTCTCTCTCTCTCTCTCTCGTGATCTATTCAAGTGTTATAATACCCCTTCCCATGCCCACCCCCAGTCCCCTGGTTGTAAATTGTGGTCCATGGCCAAAGTTCATTAACATTTCTTTCGTTCGTTCGTTCTTTCGTTCTCTCTCTCTCTCTGTCTCCGTCTCTCTCTCTGTCTCTGTCTGTCTGTCTGTTTCTCTCTCTCTCTCTCTCTCTCTCTCTCTCTCTCTCTCTCTCTCTCTCTCTCTCTCTCTCTCTCTCTCTCTCTCTCCTTCTTCTGGGAATGCGTATTTGTCACGCGTTCTCACCTTGTACTACTAAAAGCTCCTGCATGTGCTAATGTCGTAATGGAGAAGTGCTTGTTGGCAGACAAAATTGTATAATGCGTTCTGTCATTGGATCTTCGCGTGCATAATTATGATCACTTGCACACACACACACACACACACGCGCGCGCGCACGCACACACACACACACACACACACACACACACACACACACACACACACACACGTGATCATAATTGACTGACTAATTCATTACGCGCGCGTGTGTGTGTGTGTGTGTGTGTGTGTGTGTGTGTGTGTGTGTGTGTTCTAGAGAGAAACAGAGAGACACAGAGATATACTGACAACATGTAAACCAGCAAAACCTTCGCAATATGTTCACAATACGTGCTATGAGGTTGGTAACACTGGTGACCTGAAAAGTGGTGTGCTCCATTCAAAGGACCACGGCCAGGGATGGTCACCGCCGTTGCCAAAAACAAGAAAGAGTCTCTGACATACAGCTTCCCTCCTCGAGACACATCTCCAGTAGGGCATAAAACAAATGGCTCTCTCTCCATTAGAGAAGATTCCATGGACGCCCCTGCCGCTGAAGGCTTAGGTATTTTATGCTCTCCTGTCTTCCCCTTTCTCCCCCCCTCCCCCCAACCCCTCCCCTCCGCATCCCCCTCCCACTCCCCCCCCTTCCCACCCCGATCCCTCCTTGCTGTATGTATTTGATTTCAATAAGCAATGTTTGTTTTGTTTGCTTGTTGTTTTGTTTGTCTTTATAAATTACACCGGTTTGCCTCCATTACTCAATGTTCAGGTTCATTCATTATTCAGATAGCGCAGATTTTCTTTTTTTAAATAATTTTTTTTGTTGGTGTGAGTGAGTGGAAAATGTTGATTCGAACGAATTGTCGCCTGCATCAATTCTTGTGTGAACGGCAATCCTCCAGTTGCGTATATATTGCAACCTTCTTCGTATTCTTCAGTATGTCAAGCGTAAATTGCAAGGATGATATGTTTGAGGTCCACTTACGCTTTTGCTTTGAAATACATGTTCGCCACTTTATTAATTTTGTTGTTGTTGTTTTGTTGTTTTGTTTGGAAAGTTATTGAAAACAGTCATTGGTGGTTATTGGAACACATAATCGGAGTGCGACATGTTCTTCTTCCATTAAGACTGAACAATACCACAACAGATTCCACGTGGTGTTTCTCAATGAAATATCACAGAGGGCGGTCACTGCTGCCACCGAGACACCTGGCGAGTGATGGCCTAGAGGTAACGCGTCCGCCTAGGAAGCGAGAGAATCTGAGCGCGCTGGTTCAAATCACGGCTCAGCCGCCGATGTTTTATCCCCCCCCCCCCTCCACTAGACCTTGAGTGGTGGTCTGGGCACTAGTAATTCGAATGAGACAATA
Organism: Babylonia areolata; assembly: GCF_041734735.1. Lineage (NCBI taxonomy): Eukaryota > Metazoa > Mollusca > Gastropoda > Neogastropoda > Buccinidae > Babylonia > Babylonia areolata. Next base: position 47,725,970 of record NC_134896.1, read on the forward strand.
AACCGAGGTCCCGTATGCAGCATGCACTTAGTGCACGTAAAAGAACCCACGGCAACTAAAGGGTTGTTCCTGGCAAAATTCAGTAGAAAAATCCACTTCGATAGGAAAAACAAATAAAACTGCACGCAGGAAAAAATACAACAAAAAATGGGTGGCGCTGTAGTGTGGCGACGCGCTCTGACTGGAGAGAGCAGCCCGAATTTCACACAGAGAAATCTGTTGTGATAAAAAAAAAATACAAATACAAAATACAGGTAACGATCCTCGTGTTAGACATGTTAGACATGATGATGGCGACCACAATGACTTCCGCCCGTCCCACTGCAGTGGCTTCATTGGTGGACTAGCTGTAATGCCCCCGACTAGAGAAACCAGTATCTACAGGTTCGAATCCCGGGACTTTTACACCCTGCCCCACTGGACCTTGAGTGGCGCGGCCTGGTTGCTGGTCTTTTGGGTGAAATGATGATCCGAGGTGCCATGCTCAGCAGGCATTCAAGAGCACCACCACGACAAAAGGGTGGTACCTTGCAAAACTCGTGTATCAAAATCCACTTTGACAGTAAAACAAATGAACCTGCAGACACAAAAAAAGGAGAGAGAGAAAAAAAGTGGGTGGCACTACACTGTGTCGATGCGAGAACAGTGGGCCCGATTAAAGATACAATACGATGTATTGCATTGTATTGTATTGTATTTCTCTTTCTTGTCAAATCAGATTTCTCTGTGTGAAATTTGGGCTGCTTTCCACAGGGAGAGCGCGTCGCTACACTGAGAGCGCCACCTTTTTTTTTTTTTCTTTTTTTATCAACATTTTTTATTCAGACAAAGGTTTACAGATGCAGAATTTATATATTTTGTGCATTAGAAAATATAGGGTAAGCATATTATTAAGTTCTAAGTACTGACAAGTCCACAACAGCAAAACGATAAATTCCAAGGTAGTATTGTGTAGCTTGATCTTGTATTAAACAGTTATAAAAAGCCCATTTTTTCACAAACGTGTTATATTCCATAGTTATGTTAAAGGCATATTTGTCTACTTCATATGCCTGTTGTCTTTTCTTGTATTTTTTCTTGCGTGTAGTTTTATTTGCTTTTTCTAATCGAAGTGGATTTTTCTGCAGAATGTTGCCAGAAACAACCCTTTTGTTGCCGTGGGTTCTTTTACGTGCGCTAAGCGCATGCTGCATATGGGACCTCGGTTTATTGTCTCATCTGAATGACTAACGTCCAGACCACCATTCAAGGTCTAGAGGAGGGGGAGAAAATATTAGCGACTGAGCCGTGATTCGAACCAGCGCGCTCAGATTCTCTCGCTTCCTAGGCAGACGCGTTACCTCTAGGCCATCACTCCACTACAACACAATACGTTGCAATGCAATACAATGAGTCAGTTAATACCTTCCTGTCACAGAAAACACACCACATCAAGACACATTTTGTTTCCAGACGCTCTGATCCAGAACGCGTCCTTTAAATGTACCTACACAACTAAGACCCAGCCATGATATAAGAGCCTGCATTCCATGCCACCCTGACAGCCAACATTATAGGAAACTCTCTCTCCCATTTATAAGCGCATGAGAGAGCATTAGTGAGACGCCTCCAACCAAATTACGTGCCGTTATGTTCGAGTCAGCATCGACGAAAGACGAAGGCCGCCGACAAATCTGTAAGTTATCCCAGACAGAAGGCACAGAGGTGGGTGGGAGGACTGGGGGGGGGGAAGGGGCGGAGGCGGGGGAGGCTCGGGGGTGGGGGGGTGGAGAAAAAAATGAAGGGAACCACATTGGTGACTAGCCGACCACCAGAGCCTCGATCTCACTGCTGGTGATGGATTCCCGGTAGACGCCTGCTGCTTCTCTGAATCAGAAACGTGATCCGGTGTAACATGACCGAGGACCCTCCATGTCAGATTGGTCTGTGGGAATTTTTTTATTATTATTATTCATATAACATGTCTATCAGGTGGTAGCGAAACTTGTCTAGGAGCTGTAATGTTATATTCGTTCCTACACAAAGACTGATTACATTGATACTGTGTTCTAAAGTGATCCCTGGTTAAGGTGATTAGAGAAATCACTCGATAAAGTTTGAGTACATAGGTACCCCCTGTATTGTGTGTGCTGGGGGTAGGGGTGGGGGTGGGGCCGTGATTCCGATTTTTTTTTGTTTGTTTGTTTGGTTGGTTGGTTGTTTTGTTGTGGGTTTTTTTTTTTCGTTTTTTCAGAAATAGATAAAAAAAATAAAAATTTTTAAAAAGGCGGCAATACAAGGGCATCCAAGAGTCATGACCTGGGTGCGGCCCGGCCCCCTTAGAGTGTAAGGAGGTAAGGTCCGAAACACTTGACTGAGGGTGGCTTCTTCTCTGAAGACCTTGTACTGTCCAGCTCTCCCTAGAGTTTCTTATCACTTTGCTTGAGCGCGTGACCTTCTGATTTACTAGTCTTTTTACTTATAGCATCCTGCTTGTACTCACAAGAACAGTATGATATGGGAGCATGTAAGTTAAACAGCACGTTTGTAATTCTAAAAGCATGTTTGCCAGCGTTTACAACGAAAGTATGTTAATTTGAGAGTGACAGGACAATATAAGCATGTAATGGGGAACAATGTAAACATTTGATGGGAAATGATTTACAATATAAACATATATATAATGTACACATTTGATGGAGAACAATATTTGTTATACCTGACGTGACTGGAGTTTCGTCATGTGCATGATATTTGCCAGAAGCCTCAGCAATATGAGTGACCAATATTCGTTACACCCCCCACCCCCCACCCCCCTCCCCGCCTATCATTTCTTAGTTCACGGTTTATTTGTGTTCCCGAATTTACCGACACACAGACACAGACACAGACACACACACAGACACAGACACACACACAGACACACACACACACACACACACACACACACAGAGTTAATACATCTGCTAAGTCTAAACCAATACAGTACAGGCCATGGCCTGTTCTGAAGGGGATACAAGAAACATGAGCAGTTCACACAGATTTTCAGACTGGCTTGTTTGAATAGTAATACACTGACAGAAAAGCATAATGAAACTAGAAGAAAGAGAAGCACCCATAGGTGCCGTGGAGGACCCAGAGAATCACAAGACACTCAATTAAGAATTCAAGGAACATAACTGCTCCCGAACAGAGGCAAAAGAGACCACAGGATGCAACTCGCGACAGCCTTGAAAGAAGTATCCCCATGGGTGTACCGGCCAGTATTTCATGACTGCAAACCAAACCGCCCGTACCCGCAGACAGATGAAGACACTGCCACTCCAGACACAGCT
>NC_134896.1:47734283-47736783 GCF_041734735.1 Babylonia areolata
GCACTGTACTGTACTGCACTGTACTGTACTGTATTGCACTGCACTGCACTGTACTGTACTGCACTGTACTGTACTGTATTGCACTGCACTGCACTGTACTGTACTGTACTGTACTGTACTGTATTGCACTGTACTGTACTGTATTGCATTGCACTGCACTGCACTGTACTGTACTGCACTGTACTGTACTGTATTGCACTGCACTGCACTGTACTGTACTGCACTGTACTGTACTGTATTGCACTGCACTGCACTGCACTGTACTGCACTATACGGCACTGTACTGTACCGCACTGCACTATACTGTACTGCACTGCAATACACTGTACCGCACTGCACTATACTGTACTGCACTGCAATACACTGTACCGTACTGCACTGTACTATACTGCACTGTACTGTACCGCACTGCACTACACTGTACTGTACCGTACTGCACTGCCCTTTACTGTACGGCACTGCACTGTACTGCACTGTACTGTACTGTACTGTACTATACTGTACTACACTGTACTGCACCATACTGCACTGCACTGTACTGTACTGTACTGCACTGCACTGCACTGTACTGTATTGCACTGTACTGTACTGTACTGCACTGCACTGTACTGTACTGTACTGTACTGCACTATACTACACTGTACCGTGCTGCACTGCACTGTACTGTACTGCACTGCACTGTACTGTACTGCACTGCACTGTGCTGTACTGCACTGTACTGTAAACACTTTATAAACAGGACCACGAACATTTACAGCGAAACCCTTAAAGAATGAGGGTATTCTAGGGGCAAAGCCAAAATAGAAACTGGACAACAAAGAGCTTCATTGTCTCTATGTCGTATTTTTTTAAAGTGATCTTGGTTCAAAATGCGTCGCTTGTTTGTTTCGTTTTTTAGCTGATACCTATGTTCTTGTAGGCCGACAGTACCGTCTCTTCATTCATTCTCAAAATGAGTTCAGTTAATCTTCCTTTAACACTGACAAAAGGGCACTCTTTGATCAGTCTTTTTAAAATTAAAAAAAGCAAATTAGTTGGTTATTTCACAGCTTAATGAACAAAATGGTTCCTCTTTGATCTTTCAGTTTAAAATTAGGACATACTCAGCACAGTTTGCGGACAGGTTTAATTAACGGCTACTCGCTTGCTGAAGAAAAGTTCAATGTGTCTGGTACTTTACAGAATTGGGGGTGGAGGGGGGGTGTACTCATCAAAGGCAGAATGAGAATCATCCGAGTAAAAAGTTGCGGAGTAAGGAAACGAAACGAAACGATGCGAATTTTTTGCTTTTGGCAACGATATAAGTTCAAATGTACGATGGTTGTTTCTGCCCTGTCCAGGGGCGTAAATTAAAAAAAAAAGAAGAAAAAATGTAAATAATAATGATAATGATAACGCTGATGATAGTAATAATAATAATAATAATAATAATAATAATAATAATAATAATAATAATAATAATAATAATAATAATAACAACGATGATGATGATAATGGTGATGATGATAATAACATTAACAAGAAGAAAAAGAATGATGATGATGATGACAATGATGATGATGATGATGATGATGATGATGATGATAATAATAATAATAATAATAATAATAATAATAATAATAATAATAATAATAATAATCATAATAACAATGTAATAGCATTCTCAACTATAACAACAACAATAAACATAAACATACTACTACTACTAATGATAATAAAAATCGTATCAAAAGACAAAGCAAATGATGTATGTAGCAAACAAGTATATAAAAAAAAAACCACATGCAATAGTATGATTGACAAAGCAGCAATCAAGAAAAAGAAAGACACACACACACAAAAAGAAAAATATATATATATATACTTAACAAACAAGTGATGCATAATTTGGCCAAAATACGTGCAAATAAATGATGTATGAATCACATAAAATTATTCAAACGGTACGATGTTCAGAAAGCTGAAGAGACATTGAAACCTTTTCTAGAGCAGCACACACACACACACACACACACACACACACACACACACACACACACACACACACACACACACACACACACACACACACACACACACACACACACACACACACACACACACACACACACACACACACACGATGGCATACTGAAATCTATTTGACGGACCAAAAGAAAGGGAAATGGAATGCCGCGAGAAGACTTGCGTCCTGAGAGAAGAATGGTGCTCTTTGGTTGGTCAGTCTCCTTCCTTCCACTGCACTGCTGTTCTCGTCACATCAGATTTTACTGAATGCAATGAGAAAGGAGACGTGATAAAATATCAGGCAGAGAGCTAGGAGGGAAAAGAGAGTGAGGGCGGAGGAGAGAGAGGGGGAGAGAGAGAGATAGGAAGAGAGAGAGAGGAGAGAGAGAGGGGGGGAGAGAGAGGAAGAGAGATAGAGATAGGAAAGAGAGAGAGAGAGGAAGAGAGAGAGAAAGATAGACATATAGGAAGAGAGAGAGAGATAGGAAAGAGA
>NC_134896.1:47739283-47741783 GCF_041734735.1 Babylonia areolata
TGTGTGTGTGTGTGTGTGTGTGTGTGTGTGTGTGTGTGTGTGTGTGTGTGTGTGTGTGTGTGTGATTATTTGTATTTGTATTTCTTTTGTATTTTTATTTTTCTGTGTGAAATTCGAGCTGCTCTCCCTAGGGAGACCGCGTCGCTACACTACAGCGCCACCCATTTTTTTTATTATATAATATATATAGATATATATACAAGTAGAAACGCTTATTCTGCGAAGGCCATGACTCTTTATGAACGGAATACAGAACAGAAAAACAATTCATAAAAATTTATAGACAAGCTCAGTTTGACAGTAATATACACACAAAAAACTCAAATGAAAATACACTATAAACAATTCTTTGTTTCAACACAGAACAGCAGCGCCACTCATAGGAGGATACGTTATTTCCTGAGAAATGTTATCAATTCTTTTTTTCTTTTTCTTTCTTCTTCTTCTTCTTCTTCTTCTTCTTCTTCTTCTTCTTCTTCTTCTTCTTCTTCTTCTTCTTCTTCTTCTTCCTCTTCTTCCTCTATGTCAACACAGGAGAAGCAGTTGAGGAGGAGCACAGAACGTTTCTTCGAGCGGTAAATCAGGATATACAGGACAACAAAGCAAAAACACTGTCCACCTTCATGCCCTTTCTCACATAAAGAGCATATCAAATCAACATAGTACGTAGAAATATTGCACACACCCCAAATCTTGTCATGCACAATTTCATGTGCCTATCAATTTCATACAAAATCAAAACACACTTCTTACATATCAAAACAATAATAATTATGATTACTACTCTGAACATGTTCGTCTTAGTATATGTCGTCAGTCTTTGACGTGGTTTTTTAATAATGGTAATAATAATAATGATAATAATAATAATAATAATAATAATAATAATAAAAAGAAAGATTTTTTTTAAAGACATGTAGGTTTTCTGTACCATGGTTTATCCCTGCAAAACCAGAATTATCCGTTCTGAAACTGAACATTCCTGACACCTGGAACCCAGCGGTTTTTCACAACGCGATTTGCAAATCAAATAACGTTGTGTGTTCTCTCTAAGTGGCGATGGACTGGGTGAAGACGATCCGTAGATAAAATCACTTGCAGGTGTACAGTCACAAACTTAGTGATCTATTTAAATGGTTCGTATGAAAGATGGAGGTCACTTTTATTATGCCAAAATAAGAAAGAGAGGGGAGAGAGGGGGGAGGGGTGAAGGCAGTCAGACTTACAGACAGTAAATAAAGTCAAACAGACAAACATAGAAAGAGAAACAGCCAGACAGACGGGCAGACCGGAAACAGAACGACCATGATTGTTAGGCATGGTATATCCCCCTGACTTCCGGAATCAGAGAGCAGAGGCGTGAGTGGTGGTGGAGCGGGGTGCGGCACCAAGACGAGATCCATTCTGCATTTCATCCCTCCCAACACACTGCTCATGGTGGGCGTGGAAAAGAAACAGAAAAGTTTTACGTCTGGCCCCCGAGAGACTCGGCTTCTGCCGGCATTCCCAGACAAAAGCGTCATCAAGCATATTAGTGATTCCCATTGGCTCTCTGCTGTCTGTAAGAATGATGTCCCTTTTGCAGATTTTCCATCAGACGTAGGTGGTGACAAGTGGCGAAAGTGCCTCAGCACCTAAGTCTGCTACAGGATTTTCCCCCACTGCAGTCCATCTTTTCATCATATCTTGTTCATGTCCATGGATGATAAAGAGAATGAGATGTGATCGGGATGTGGAGAATGTGTGTGTGTGTGTGTGTGTGTGTGTGTGTGTGTGTGTGTGTGTGTGTGTGTGTGTGTGTTTATCTTCAGTTTAACGTGTATTCACTATAAGTGTTTTTGGAAGGGTGTGTGTGTGTGTGTGAGAGAGAGAGAGAGAGAGAGAGAGTGAGTGTGAGAGAGAGAGAGAGAGAGAGAGAGAGTACGTGTCAATGTATGCTGATTCGAAGAAAAATGACTGATCATTCTAAAAATCGTATACTAAAGAAAGGGAAAAAAAAAATGCTGTATCACTTTCATTTTCTTATTATCTGAAAATGCATTTCACTTTATTTGATAACATGATGCACAGTGCAACAACAAAGATTCTAAACCTCTCATGAGCCGTCTTGGCCCAAACTCAACAACACAGTGATATATATTGACGAACAGTATCAGCAGATGGGAAGATATATCACACTAAAAGCACAGACCAGCACCAGCGCGGCCCAGACAAATGGACACAACACTCACTGGGACTAACCTGGCATGGGGGCACCTCAGACATGTTACACCGGATCAAGTTCCCGAGTCGGCGGGAGCGGAGCGTCATTGGCTGTCTCCCGGGAATCCATCAAGGGCTGAGAGGGGGGCATTGGTTGCCAGCCACCGAAACGATTCTTTTTACTCCACCACCGCCGCCACCGCCACCCTTTCTCCAGTCCTCTTTCTATTGTACAAGTTTGTCAGGCCTTCTCGTCTTGTGCCAGTGTTGACGTGAACACAAAGCCCCGCAAATGGTT
>NC_134896.1:47751783-47766783 GCF_041734735.1 Babylonia areolata
CTGGTAGTAGTAGGAGGAGTTCTAACAGCAGCAGCAGTCTTCAAGTTAAGTCTTTTTTTCTTCAAGTGATATCAGACAGAGTTATGTGTGCATGTATGGGGTGTAGGTGGGTGTGCGCATACGCACGTGCGTGCATGAATGCGTGCATGCTCTGTGTGTGTGTGTGACAGAATCCGAACAAGAAAGGCAAATACTTCTTCCACAAAACTAATAACAGTGGCCACCATGCCAGGCACTTGATATTCAGTCATCGATAATTCTTCCACCTACTTCTGGTCTCCTGACAAATCGATATTCTTGAATATCCATTCTATCTTTTGTCTCCTGACAAATCGATATTATTGACTATCCCTTCTATCTTTTACTATGAAGATCATGAAGAAATTCGAAATATCACAATGTGTTTTCCATCAGATTTCAACCAGTAAACAATTCCCGATGACAGAGAGTTGGGGAATGCTTCCACACTGTGTGATGGAAATCTGACTGACCAAACAAACGCATAGTCTGGGCCCTGTGTATTCCTTGGAGAATATTGAACAGGAACCGCTTGCATGTTCGTTTCATGCAATTAAAACAACAAGGGGAAGAGGTAGGAAAGAAGAAGAGCTTTATCAATGAGAACATTTTGTTTATTCATTAATATAATGTTCTTTATTTGATACGTAGACTTATGTATCATTTCTTTACTTTTGCATTCATATATCTATTTGCTGAAGAAGCCACGATTTCAGGGGTGAAATAGAACGAAGGGAAACTACTAGTGAGAATTCAAGGAAGACAAATCTTCTCGCTATTCTACACGCTGTTCTTCAACAGTAACAACTTTTCCATTGACCGAGATCTGGTTTTCTGACAAATAACCAGATTCAGTGCCAAATAACTTAAGGTCAGGTAACGTCAGCTCTCTACCCTAGCCGACATTTTCGCGGTAACAGATACATGGAAGTCGAAATGTTGCCCGGCTGAGCGAAAAGTTTATACCAGTTTTCAGTTTCAGCGAGGCGTCTACAACTTCTTCTTCTTCTTCTTCGTTCGTGGGCTGCAACTCCCACGCGTTCACTCGTATGAACACGAGTGGGCTTTTACGTGTATGACCGTTTTACCCGGCCATGTAGGCAGCCGTACTCCGTTTCCGGGGGTCAGCGAGGCGTCTAAGTTTGCAGACTGGTCCACATACAGTGCGCAACATTTCTTTCCGCTTCAAATGGAAGGGGAAACCCGTTCTTAACCGTTCTTAAACGCCAATAGGTGATATCATCCATCCACGTTTTACCCTGGCCTGGCGTTTCTTAATACAGTGATCGTGCGTGCGTGCGCGCATGTGTTTGTGAGGTTACAGTGCTCTGGTAGGCGTGTGTGAGTGTGTAGGCATGTTAGTATGTCCAAACAGAATTCTATGTCAGAAAATAAGAAATATTTTAATGCTTATGCAATTTTGTTTTTAGTGCAGTTGATATTTAATGTCAGGGTGTGTGTGTGTGTCTGTAAGGGAGGGACATTTGTATATATATATATATAGAGAGAGAGAGAGAGAGAGAGAGAGAGAGAGATGGCGGGGGGGGGGGGGGGTCTATGAAATGCATTTTGTTTTAAACTAAGCCATATTTACTTCATAGCTTTTATAATCTTTAGTGTGCTTTTGCATTCATATGAACACACTGGATGTTTTCCATTTTCAGACAGCAGTTGATATGTTTTTTAAGGCATGTTTATAGACAACTATGATGTAAGGCGCTTTGAGCAGCATTGGTGCTGGATATCGCGCCATAGAAAAACTATGCATTATTATTATTATTATTACAAGAGTGGAGGCTTTGAACTTGCTATATCACCAGGCCGTTGAAGATAAAGAACATTAATTTTCTTGGATGTATTTGGATCTTTTCTTCTTATTGTTGTCCTTGTTGTTGCATAGATTTGTTTATTTGTCAGCATACCACTAGAAATGTCATGTGACGTCTATGGTGTTTTGTAAGAAACAGGATGACTGAGTTGAGGGTTCTTGGAAAATATATATGTATGTGGGTGAGATGGGGGTGGTCTCCTGACACAGCGAGGCTCATGAATATTCATGAGGCGATCTGGCCAGTAAGGGAGGGGAAAGCGAGGAAGAACAAAGCGGCCTGATCTCAGTAATCGTCACCCTGTCATCCCAGTCAATAATCTCAGATTCACAGATTTGTGGCGGGTCACCACTCCCTGTCTGTCTGTCTGTCTCTGTCTTTCTGTATGCCCCCTTCTCTCTCTCTCTCTCTAATTCTCTGTTGAGAATATATATATATATATATATATATATATATATATATATATATTGTATTGTATTACTCTTTTAGTCACAACACATTTCTCTGTGTGAAATTCGGGCTGCTCTCCCCAAGGAAGGGCGCGTCGCTGCACTGAAAGCGCCACCCTTTTTTTTTTTTTTGTATTTTTCTCCTGCCTGCAGTTTTTTTTTTTGTTTTGTCTACGTTTTCCTTTCAAAGTGGATTTGTCTACAGAATTTTGCCAGGGACCGCCCTTTTGTTGCCGTGGGTTCTTTTACGTGCGCTTAGTGCATGCTGCACACGGGTCCTCGGTTTACTGTCTCATCCGTATGACTAGCGTCTAGATCAGCACTCAAGGTCTAGTGGAGGGGGAGAAAATACTGGCGACTGTGCTGTGATTCGAACCAGTGTGCTCAGATTCTCTCGCTTCCTAGGCGGACGCGTTACCTCTAGACCATCACTCCAATATCTGTGTATCTGTGTGTGTGTGTGTGTGTGTGTGTGTGTGTGTGTGTGTGTGTGTGTGTAATGTTTTCTTGTTTTTGTTGTTGTTTTGTTTGTTTGTTTGTTGTTGTTTTTTTACTCTTTGGCTTTGTCACAACAGATTTCTCTGTGTGAAATCCATGCTGCTTTCTCCAGCGAAAGCGAATGGCTACAATGTATGCCACCCTTTTGTTTCCCTTGATTCTACCCACAAGTGTTTTTTTTTTTGTGTGTGTTTTTTTAGGGGGGGTTCCTTATCAGAGTGGATTTTTCTCCATGATTTTGTCAGGGACAACCCTTTTGTTGCTGCGGGTTCTTTTACGCGAGCTAAGTGCGTGATACAACACAGGACGTTGGTGTAGTGTCTCACCTGCAAAGTGCAAACCACCATTCAAGGTGTACTGGATGGGAGAAAACACTGGTGGAACGTGTGGAATTCGATCCATTGCGCTCAGATTCTCTTGTTTCCTTGGCGGATGCGTTACGTCTAGGCCACCATAGAGATAGATAGATAGATAGATAGATAGATGGACGATTGCTAGGCATGGCGGACAGTTCATCGCCACAGAGTTCGAAACTGCATTTACGTAAGGCATACATTTCGGCTCTTTTCCTCAGACATGAATGGAGGAGGAGGAATTTTGCTTAATGTCCCGTCTCACATATCGGTGATTGAAGACATTTAAAGTATTAATGTATACATTTGAGTATTATCGGTTAGAAGGGGTGGGAGATGTGAATGAATGGAGAGTTGGGGGAAACTGGGCAAATGAGGTTGAAATGAGGGTGAAATTTGAAAAAATGATATCTAAATACAATTACAGGAAATTACTTAAAGAACTTCGTAAAAGAGAAGTCGTTCAGTCACTTGTGAAGACACACTTTGGTGTACATAAGGCTTCATCGAGCTACAGTAAAAAGTTATATTCTTAATTGTCAGGTTACTAAAGCATATGTACTTGACATTAGAACGATACTTGGTCCGTAATAAATTTGATAATAGTCTGAGAGTTAAACTCAGAACTGGTCTGCGAATCGGACCCCCCTATTGTATTATTCTGTGTTTGTATGTTTGTTCATTATGCATTTTGTAGCATCCCCCTCTCTTATATGTATATGTGTATATGTGTGTGTGTGTGTGTGCGCGCGCGCGCGTGCGTGCGTGCGTGTGTGTGTGTGTGTACACATATATAGATATATATATATATATATTGTGTGGGTGTGGGTGTGTGGGTGTGTGTGTATCCGTGCGTGTGTATGTGCGTGTGTGTTTGTTTGTTTGTTTTTTATGCATTTTTGATCATCCCTTTTTCACAACATATGAACGGCATGGAATAAGTGTCGTGGAATTAATGTCATAAGAGGGAACTTTTTTTCTTATTTCTTTGTGTGTGTGTGTGTGTGTGTGTGTGTGTGTGTGTGTGTGTGTGTGTGTGGTTATGCATCGTCAAGCAGCTTTCCCCACTGAATCTGACAGGACTGTCATGTGGATGATGGCTTGAATGAGAGAATGTCAATAATTCACAATGTTTTGATTTCTCCGCATCATCCTCCGTGTTGGCAACACACACACAGTCACCAGCCTAGTTCTGTCTGAAAACAAGAACACCAGCAAAGAACTGTCAGTGGCCAGAAGACTGTTGTTGCATCCATTGTTCTTGTGTCTTTGAGAGTGAATTCCCTTCCCGCATCCGACTCTGTAAACCTGCTGTTATTGGGCGTTTCTTCTTGTTTTCTTATATATATATATATATATATATATATATATATATATATATATATATATATATATATATATATATATAAATTAATAATAGAAGGGAATAGCCTATATTGAAAGTAAAGAGAGGTTTTGTGCTACGTTATCAAGCACTTGGCGTCATTATAATGTGAAAGTTAACATTCAAACTCAAATGAAATAACACACACACACACACACACACACACACACACACACACACACACTTCCTCACTCACTCATACACACACACTCACACATACACACACACACACAAACACGCACACACACACACACACACACACACACACACACACAGACTTCCTCACTCACACACACACACACACACACACACACTTCCTCACTCACTCATTCACACACACACACACACACACACACACACACACACACACACACACACACACACTTCCTCACTCACTCATTCACACACACTTACACGTGTAGCATGGTGGCCTTCGGGAGAGAGAGAGCTGCTGAAAAGAGCGCGACTGTCCTGAACTCAATTCACACACGGGCAGCATTTGAAAGATAAATTAATAATAATAATAATAATATCATTATTATATTTATATAGCGCTGAATCTTGTGCAGAGACAAATCAAAGCGCTTTTGCACCAGTCATTCACACGCATCCACAACTCTAAAACTGAAAAAAAAAGACTGAAAACAAGGAAGAGGTAGGGAAGGGAGGCAATCTTGTGAAGAGGTGGGTTTTAAGGCCAGACTTGAAAGAGCTGAGTGCGGAGACCTGACGAAGCGAAAGAGGAAGTTCTTTCCAATCGCAAGGCCCATAGACAGAGAAAGAACGGCGGCCAACAGTGGAGTGTTTGAATCAAGGTGTGCGTAAACAGAGTGGATCCGAAGCCGATCATAGAGAGCGAGATGGAGTGTAGAGGTGAAGGCAGCCACAGAGACAGGAAGGGGCAGATTTGTGAATACATTTATAACATAGAATGCTGATCTTGCACTTTATTCTGTTTGAGACAGGGAGCCAAGATAATAGTTCTGCCCTCTGAGCGGGTGCAGTGGCCGGAGGAGAGGAGTGATGTGCTCAGATCTTTTCTTTCTGAGAACGAGTTTGGACAGCAGTGTTTTGTATGCTTTTTTTCTACTAGACCTTCAGTGCTGTGCTTGTCTGGAATCTAGCTGCCCTTCCTGATGGGATAATACAAGCTGTCCCGTTCTCAGCACGCAGTTAGCTACGTTAAAGAACCCATGTCAGTATGACAGTAGCAGCTATGAAACAAATAAGAATCTATAGAAGTATTGCATACAATATTTGTTTATTGATGAATTTTCTGTCCTAATCCCACTTCCCACATCTCCCCCCCCCTCTCACACACCCCCTTCCAATATTGTTTTTTTTCTTTCTCCAATCACTGACAGCCACCCTCTCCATTTTACATTTTGTACTCTATATTTTCCACATTCTGTTCTCACTCTCTCTCTCTGTTTTCCTTCCTCAATCTCGACCCCCTCGCCCTCCACCTCAACCGCCCCCTTTTCAGTTGAATATTTCTACCCCTGCCATTGATTGTCACAAGTGATGATATCGAATTAATGATGATGATTATCACCATTATGATGGAAAAAATAATAATACAAATGCTACTGATGATAATGATGATATCATTTATTTTCAGTCTAATATCATCATCTTAGATGAACAGACTATAAACGAATAAACGAACACACACAATACTGTACAGTAGTTCACACACACACACACACACACACGCACGCACGCACGCACGCATACACACACGCACGCACGCACACGCACACACACACACACACACACACACACACACACACACACACACACACACACAGAAGGGTGTGTAAGAACAGAAAAACCACCCACAAATCTGTGGATTTAAGATCATTGACTAGGATGACAGGGTGACGATTACTGAGATCGGACCGCTTTGTTCTTCCTCGCTTAGAGGCCAGATCGCCTCATGCATATTCATGAGCCTCGTCAGGAGACTGGAGGTGAGTGCAACTTCAGGTGGTCTGAGAACTGTCTGTCTGTCTGTCCCCTCTTGATTCGGCAGGAGTTGTGTGCGTTTTTCTCACCTTTTATATATATATAATTTACTGTGTTCGTTACAATAGATAAGCAATGATAATAATAATAGTTTGGTTTTTTTTTGTATTGCGCCTTGCATTAAAATACAATAATGCTCAAGGGACATTACATGAGTAAACTTAAACATAAAGGATATACTCTACACAAAAATCACAACCACATGTAAAAAAAAAGTCTCCAACAAGAGAGGCAAGGCCTTCAAGACTCACTTGTGATACACTTTTAAAAAATCTAATCGTTAAAATGTGTTCTGTATTTGTTATCATAAAGCTTCGGGTTAAAAGAAAAAGAAAAAGAAAAAAAAAAAGTCCTAATGGTAGATTCGAACCCCGCGTGTTCGGATGAGAAGAAACTGTCTTACCCATTACACTATCGTGGCTCCTTAACTGACGTTCAAAAATATAACATTTAAACATGCTCTTTTAAAGGGTGATAAATCGACTGCGGTATTCGCAGTGAGAACGCTGTTTAAATCATATTATTCTGGTGTATCTTGGGCATTCAGAAAATCTTTAAGGGCAGTTAGAAATTGTTTTTTAAGTCCGTGGTAAAGGAGACGTGGCAATCGCCGCAATCACACTGCAACATTTAGCCGTTTTATCTGGATCTAGATAGATGTACAAGTTTAGTTACAACCAGTCTACACGGTCGATTCAATTTCTCTTTTATGTTCATTCTAGTTTTAAAGTTTTAAAGTTGATATGAAAATTGAGTTTTTTGTTTAACTAGTAACATGTACAGCCAAGTACAAGTACTTCTAAACGTCGTATGAAGTGAAAAGGACTTCATTTTGAGAAAAGTTAAAACTGGAAATTTTTACGTTTCATCAATTCAAGGGTATTAACTCTCATGGTTTATTATTTTTATCTGTGAATTCCGACTGATTCTGCACACACACACAAACACATACACACACACACACACACACACACGCGCGCGCGCGCGCGCGCGCGCGCGCGCGCGCGCGCGCGGATGCACACATGAACGCACGCACACACATCAGTATTATGATATATGTATGCAAGTACATAGATATATAAAGTACATAAATTGATTAATTAACAGATATCTGAGAACCGTCTGTCTTCCAATTCATCCTTATTGAATGAGCAGAAGTGATGTGCATTTTTGTTTTCTTTATTATAAACTATTGTCAGTTTAATAGATAAGTGCATACATAGATTAATAACAGATAAGTTACAACATAGCCACTAAATAAAGACACCAATACATAAATGCACAAATGATTAAATGAATAAAATATAAATTATAACACTGAGAGTTATTGTATATTTGATTGGTTTGATATGCTTTTTCATTGTGGTGAATGTAATGAATCAATCAATGGATGCAAGAATGAAATTGTAAATCTTTCTTTCTTTTTTGTTTTCTTTGATTGGTTGATAATTAAACCGATGAAGAAATACACGATTAATATGCTGATTTGAAGAATAAATCAAGAAATGATTCATCAAACTATAAATTAATAACCCTCCATTTCTTCCTTCCTGTGATTAACAAAATGAATTACCCTTTCTTCCCTCACCACCTCCCTATCACTCTGTGTTGCCTATCCCGTCAGGGTGATCACACGCTTCAGTCAAGTTCGCACGTTGAGCATTGAATGAAACAATCGGAGAAACCGTGTCGTTTGCCCTGTCTTGCCCTGTATTTTTTCTACATCGTCAGCCATCATCCCTTTGTGAAGAAGAAGGAGCGTGAACGTGTGGGCACTATCAATTCCCCTGCAGCTTCAGATTATTGGCTGGCAATGATTGACCCTGCTGGGTCACCAGCCATTTGTCCCTATTTTCCTTCCTTCCTGACCACATGCATATTCATGAGCGTCGCTTTGTCAGAGACCTTTATAAAAAAAAAAAAAAAAATGGTAGAGGGAAATAAAAAGAGAAAGAAAGAAACTAGAAAAGTATTTTTTTTTAAATCACTTTCTGTGATTGGAGAACCATCTGTCAGCCAAGTGACCTTTCTCGTGTGTGTGTGTGTGTGTGTGTGTGTGTGTGTGTGTGTGAATCAGAATCAGAATCAGAATCAGAATCAATTTTAATGTCAATTAAACCTGAACAAGGTTTATAAGACACGCATGCAAAGTTACATGAAACCACGCACAAAAAAAGCAAAAGCAAAACAAAAATAGATAAATGCTGAATAAGACATTGAATCACTCTTGCACGCTATGGCGTTTTTTACAGCAGTTACTGACAAATTTCCCAAATAGTCCCACAAGTTTGTCTTCCAGTATTAGCTGACTGGGTTTAATAATATTTGGAATGTAATTTTGAATTTTTTGTATGAATTCTACTCTAATTTCTTTGTATAATTCGCAGTCATCTAAGAAATGAAATTCATCCTCTATTGTTTGACATTGTAAACATAGTCTCCTTTCTTTTGGAATGTTGAAATATCGGCCTTTTTCTATTGCTAAATCATGACAGGATATTCTTAATTTGCACAGTGATTGTTTTTGATTATAATTAAGATATCCTTCAAGCAAATAAGGCTCGGTTCTGTATTCACGAGTAACTGTATTATAGAATAGTAGTTTAGATTTATTTTCAGATTTGTTTCTCTTCCAGAATAAAACATATCCATATTCTAGTTTATTCATTATAACGTGGCTAAGTCTATGAATATTGAATGTTGACTGATTATTCCAAACGTGTCCTAAACCAAGATTCTGTAATATAATTTCAACGAAATTAATCCATGTTCGCTGTTTTGTTTCCTCTGTAAGCATATCATCATACACAATTTTGATATACGAATTTTCTCGTGCCTGTGTTATGTGAAACCAAAATTTTATTACTTGACAAATCACTTTTAAACTTAAGGGGTATTTACCTATTTCACCAAGTATTGCTAAATTTGTGGCTTTTTTGTGGACACCCAGTATTTGTTTAATTATGTGTGTGTGTGTGTGTGTGGCAAGGGCCCATCCCTCTTCAACAGACTGCATTTCGACCTTCCCTCTGTGGTTCTTATCCCAACCGATAAATGAAACGGTGAAATATCACGAATCAGTTGGGGTTTTCTTTTAAGTTCACGAAATAGGAGTTTATTTAAACAGGCACGATAAAAGAGTGGTTAGAACTTTGGATTTCTATCCGGAGGTTTTAACCCCGTCCACGCTTGGTGAGATGATGGACTTTATATATTTTTTTCCCCAGTTTTTTCCCCAGTCTCCCAGCTCTGCAGATATGTAGGTCATGTTGATGCCTCAATCTCCTCCGTTTGTGCATGCATGCATAGAGAGAAAAGGACGAACTCAAGACACAACGATCAATGTCCGTCTTTGGTGGACTATTGGGACATGATGGTCTTTGGTGGATTATTGGGACATGATAGTCTTTGGTGGGTTATTGGGACATGATGGTCTTTGGTGGGTTATTGGGACATGATAGTCTTTGGTGGGTTATTGGGACATGATGGTCTTTGGTGGGTTATTGGGACATGATAGTCTGGGTGGATTATTGGGACATGATGGTCTTTGGTGGGTTATTGGGACATGATGGTCTTTGGTGGACTATTGGGACATGATGGTCTTTGGTGGATTATTGGGACATGACCACGGCCTGCAGACATACACATCAGATGGCTGCCTTCACCACAGTGTAAAAATGGTAATCCACGTAAAAGTCCACTGCTAGACATGAGACAATGTAAAAAGGCCACAAACTTAGTAGAAGACATGTGGGCTGACTAACCATTACGTGTTCGTCATGATAGAGATATGAGTGTACACGTCATTTCCTTGGGGGGGGGGGGCGGGAGGGATTGTGACTTACGTGTCGATTTAAACCATGGATTCCACACACACACACACACACACACACACACACAGAGTGCACTTTCCAGTCCAACTTCGTACCTCATTATACACATTCACACAGCGTTGGTGTTTGTATATTGACACACAAAACACACCAAAAAATAATTATTTCAGATACATCCGCACATTTTCTTCATCTTAAAAAGGAAAAAAACGATTACGCTTTTTTTCCCAGAATCTATTACGTTTATTCCAGCAACTTGTCTATTCCCTCGTTCCTCTGTGAAAACACTAGCAGGGAGGAGCAGCAGACAGTAATTGGTATCTGCTTTTCTCTTCCTTCTTCCTTTCTTTCTTTCTTTCTTTCTTTTATCTTCGTGTTCTTCCTTTCTGTAGATGGCATGCATATTCATGAGCCTCGTTTTGTCAGGAAATTAGCTCGAGATCAATGGAAAAGCTGTCACTGGTGAAGAATTGACTTTGTGTGCAGATTGATCTTCCTTTGAAACACAGTGATGATTTCCCTTTTTGTTTCGTTTCATTCTTTGTGCGTTTATTGAATATTGGAAAACGGTAAATAGACAAAGAAACTAAATTACAGTGATTTATAAACGAACCAAATACGTTTTCTTTTTCCTCCGCTTCCAATGAGAGAGACAGAGACACAGAGAGAGAGAGAGACAAACAGACTCACAGAGACGGAGACAGAGACACAGAGTCAAACACACACACACACACACACACACACACACACACACACACACACACACACACACACACACAGAGAGAGAGAGAGAGAGAGTCAGAGTGAGAATGAATTAATCTTTCTTTTCCAACGGTGAAGACATTAGCACTTTGGCCGACTTACACATCTGCCATTGTTCTAAGAGACACACAAGAGAGAGAGAGAGAGAGAGAGACAGAGAACAGCAAATCAAACAGTCGCAGAGCTTTAGCTAAATACGAACAGGAAGGGCATAAATAACTACCAACATGATCTTCAGTCACCAATGTTTCTATCATCTACTTCCAGTTTCCTCACTGAACGATGTTCGTGATCAGGACAGTAATCTGTTAACTCTTTTACCGCCATAGACAGTGCACCGCCGTTGTTGACATCACGTTTCCACATTGTAACAAAGTTTGACAGCTGCACAAAGTTTCCCCCATCCATAGAACAATGAGAAACCTTTGCCCCCTGACCGAGTTTGAAATGAACTAACCCATTGTGTTGTTCCCATATAAACCGAATCCTGTGACTGAGAGTATCGTATCTAAAATATTTGGCACGGGGGAGTGGTTTCCACGCAGAAACTTGGCGGTTAAAGAGTTAATATGAAGAACACGAAGACTTTACAAACATCAGTCGGATCAGACGATAAACCGAGGTCCCGTGTGCAGCATGCACTTAGCGCACGTAAAAGAACCCACGTCAACAAAAGGGTTGTTCCTGGCAACATTCTGTAGAAAAATCCACTACGATAGGAAAAACAAATAAAACTGAACGCAGGAAAAATTACAAAAAATGGGTGGCGCTGTAGTGTAGCGACGCGCTCTCCCTGGGGAGAGCAGCCTGAATTTCACAGAGAAATCTGTAGTGATAAAAAGAAATAAACAATAAAAAATACAAATACAAAATCTCCAGTAATTCCTGACACGGAATACACAAGGGTGCTAACAGAACTGTAACTCAAATTAGGTGGACAAGAATATGTATTTACAAAGCAAAATTTGATGCAGTGAGTGATAGTTCTGTTTCTGTTCATAGAAGATTGAATGCATTTTTTCCATGCATGAACAGGCAGATGGGATGAGGAGAAAGAAAGACCATTAACCCATCAAGTGCGCCGGAATTGGAACTCGGAGTCCAGAAGCTCTGGTGAGAATCCAACGTTCTTACCATCCGTCCACTGCACCTGTTGTGAGGGCAGAACTACTGTACTGGCTCCATGTCTCACACAGAATAAAGTACAAAACAAGAGAGGCAAGGCCTTCAAGACTCACTTGTGATAGATTAAGTCCCCTAGCATTAATTACAGAGTAATTTCCCTTTTTTTACTATCTGCACCAAACCGTTTGCAAAATAAATAAAAATTCCATGCTTAGCAAAAGAAGTTCCTGTTTGAACAAAAAATGATAATAATGACTCCTCTTGTTGTTGTGTCAGAATAAGAGGTCAAAGTGCCAAGTTTAGAGAATACAAAAAATATAAATATAACAGTAAATGCAGTTTGCATATAATTAGGCTTCTTTTTTTATTTTTTTGTGCCCATCCCAGAGGTGCAATATTGTTTTAAACAAGATGACTGGAAAGAACTGAATTTTTCCTATTTTTATGCCAAATTTGGTGTCAACTGACAAAGTATTTGCAGAGAAAATGTCAATGTTAAAGTTTACCACGGATACACGGACACACACACACACACACACACACACACACACACACACACACACACACACACACACACAACCAAACACCGGGTTAAAACATAGACTCACTTTGTTTACACAAGTGAGTCAATCAGCACTGTGTATTCACAAATCTGCCCTTTCCTATCTCTGCGGCTTCCTTCACCTCTACACTCCATCTCGCTCTCTACGATCGGCTTCGGATCTACTCTGTTTACGCATACCCAGATTCAAACACTCCACTGTTGGCCGCCGTTCTTTCTCTGTCTCTGGACCTTGCGATTGGAAAGAACTTCCTCTTTCGCTTCATCAGGTCTCCGCACTCAGCTCTTTCAAGTCTGGCCTTAAAACCCACCTCTTCCCAAGATAGCCTCCCTTCCCTGCCTCTTCCTTGTCTTCAGTTGTTTTTTTTCCAGTTTTAGAGTTATGCATGCGTGTGAATGACTGGTGCGAAAGCGCTTTGATTTGTCTCTGCACAAGATTCAGCGCTATACAAATATCATTATTATCATTACCATTATTATTATTATTATTATTATTATCATCATTATTATTATTGTTGTTGTTTTTCTTTTAAAGAATTTTTCACGTAGTCGTGGTTGCGTAGACTGCATGCTGAGAACCAAAGCGCACGACACACATAGCATTCGTGTCCATCCACACAGCACTCTTTTTCCATGCTGTCACACTAACACACACATCATTCCATGTGACATGCCTTTCAGCATTCCAAACACCTCCCACTTTTTTCGTTGACATGATTGGCTGAGCTGAGTGCTGGTGATAATTGACATAGCGCATTTCATGCTTCTTCCTCGTCTCCATTTGTTTTCCTCTCATGCATATTCATGAGTTGTGACGTGTCAGGAACAGTAGTAGAGATAAACGGAGATGAAAAATAAATAAATAAATACATAAATATAAACAAAACAAATAAGGAAATAAACAAACAAATAAATTAATAGATGAATAGATAGATAGATGGATAAAGAGATAAGTCATTAATCAATTGAAGAAAAAATCAATCTTGAGTAAGTACCGGAAATGATCTACTCTTTGTAATATCTGTATCCTCTTTCATGCTCGTTTTATAAACTATATCTATATTTTCAGTTAACATATCTTTAGTTCTCTTATAATTGAACATATTCTGTTGCAATAGTTTGTTCAGTTAGGCATGGAATGAACAATGAAGTAAAAACTTTCACATTGTAGATTTGACCATTATACCTCCCTAACTTCAATATAAATTATAATATGCACAAGGACAAAGGGTGCATTATTTGCACACTGTTCATGATAGTCACCTTTTCGCTTCTTGTATTTGGGTATATATATATATAATTATATATATATATATATATATAGAGAGACAGAGAGAGAGAGAGAGAGGATTGAATCTGTGATTTCTTGCTTTCTTGGTTGGTGACTTTGCAGACCCCTACCACAGACATCAACTCGCATGAACTCGTTCACAAGTGCGAAGGCACACGTTCACACACACACACACTTTCCTCCCCCTCCTCCCACCTCACTCCCTCCCCTCCAACCCCCCCCTCCCCCCCCCGCCCCACCCGCACCCCACCCCCCCATTCTATCCTTCTACACAGAGAGAGAGAGAGAGAGAGAGAGAGAGAGAGAGAGAGTCAATATCCTTTCTTCTCTTTTCCACACAACACTTCTATCACCACCTTTCCACCAATGACCATTAATTTTCCACAGTCTTGTGATAATTGTTGCTCAGGCTGTGTGTCCTGATCGGATCGGCTTCACGGTGATGCAATCTGTGAAAATGACGTGCAGTTTTAACTAACTACATGTTCCGATCGCTTTCACTCAACTCCGCTTGCGTTGCACTCACATGACATGTCACGTAAACCCGTTGGCACGAAGCAGAAGTACATGCTATGACCAGTTTTCGCAAATCTCTTATTTGTTTCGACTGCGTGGAGAGAATCGAACCAACAGCAGAGAACCCGCATCTATCGATCAAGCAAAATCGATCAAAAAGCAAAATCAATCAGCCAGGACGAATCACATCTAGCTTTTGGGATTTTCGAGATATTCCCTCTGGTCGACGGTACAGAAATATAAGGACGAAAACCAATCGCTTCGCCAATGGCTTTTTCCCCAAAGCAGTCAATGCCCTGTCTCTCGAACAAATCCAGTATGATAAATAGAATTGTGCAATCAACAACCATCT
>NC_134896.1:47769283-47771783 GCF_041734735.1 Babylonia areolata
AACATAAAACTTAATGTCAATCCTTGAATAAATAACGTTTTGAGTTCTGAGAGTTCCAAGTTCTCTCTCTCTCTCTCTCTCTCTCTCTCTCTCTCTCTCTCTCTCTCTCTCTCTCTCTCTCTCTTTCTCTCTCACCCTTTCTCCCCCTCTCTCTCTCCCCCTCTCTCTCTCACCCCTCTCTCTCTCCCTCGCTCAATTTCTCTCCCTCTCTGTCTTTCCCCCTCTCTCTCTCTCCCTCTCTCTCTCCCCCTCTCTCTCTCTCCCCACTCTCTCTCCTCTCTCTCTCTCCCCTCTCTCTCCCCCCTCTCTCTCTCCCTTCTCTCCCCTCTCTCTCTCTTTCTCCCCTCTCTCCCCCTCTCTCTCTCTCCCCCTCTCTCTCTCTCCCCCTCTCTCTCTCCCCCTCTCCCCCCTCTCTTTCTCTCTCTCTTTCTCTCCGTCTGTCTGTCTCTTTCTCTCTCCCCATTTCTCCCCCCTCTCTCTCCCCTCGCTCTCTCTCCCCCCTCTCTCTCTCAGCCCTCTCTCTCTCCCCCTCTCTCTCTCCCTCGCTCTCTCTCTCTCTCTCTCTCCCCTCTCTCTCTCCCCCCACTCTCTCTCTCTCTCCTCTCTCTCTCCTCTCTCTCTCCCCGCTCTCTCTCTCTCCTTCTCTCACCCCTCTCTCTCTTTCTCCTCTCTCCCCCCCTCTCTCTCTCTCTCCCTCTCTCTCCCCCTCTCTCCCTCTCTCTCTCTGTCTGTCTGTCTCTCTTTCTCTCTCCCCCTTTCTCCCCCCCTCTCTCTCTCTCTCTCTCTCGCTCTCTGTTCTCCCCCTCTCTCCCTCTCTCTCCCTCGCTCTCTCTCTCCCTCTCTCTCTCCCCCTCTGTCCCACCTCTCTCTCCCTCTCTCTCCCCCTCTCTCTCTCTCTCCCTCTCTCTATCCCCCTCTCTCTCCCTCACTCATCCTCTCCCTCTCTCTCCCTCTGTCTCCCCTTCTTTTCTCTTATGACATTTCAGCCCTCAGAATCAGAAACACTGAGAGCACCCAATCAATGGAACAGGACCAATGAACCAGCCACCATTCACAGGGTGAGGCCGCACGGTACTCGGTACTTGGGGTCCAAAACAGAAAAAATCTAGACGGAGTGATCGCCGCCCTGTCGTGGACGACTCTCACTATCAAATCTCGAACCTGTGTGATCTACCAACACCTTCCCCCAATTCATCCCTTCCCTTCACATTCCGTTCTCGTTGCTGATTTGTCGCCTCTTCTTCTTTCACAGGCAAAGAAGACGGAGGTGGGGGGGGGGGGTGATAGAGAGAGAGAGAAACAGAGACAGACAGCCAGACAGACAGAGAGACAGAGACAGAGAGACAGAGACAGACAGACAGAGAGAAAGAGACAGAGACTTAGAGATAGAGAGAGACAGACATAGACAGAGACAGATATAAAGAGAGACAGAAAGAGAGAGACGAAGAGTCAGAGACAGAGAGAGACAGGCAGACATAGACAGAGAGACAGAGACAGATAGAAAGAGAGACAGAAAAGAGACAGAGAGAGAGATAGAGAGAGATAGAAGTAGGGGGGTAGAGAGAGAGGGGCGAGATAGAGAGAGAGAGAGAGAGAGAGAGAGAGAGAAACAGAGAGACGAAGAAAGAGACAGACAGACAGAGACAGAAACAGAGAGATGAAAGAGAGAGACACAAAGAGACAGACAGACAGAGAGAAAGAGACAGACAGACAGAGGCACAGAGAGAGACACAGAGACAGAGACTTAGAGATAGAGACAGACAGACAGACAGACATAGACAGACAGACAGAGACAGAAAGAGAGACAGAGAGATAGAGAGACAGAGAGATAGAGACAGAGAGAGAAACATAAAGACAGAGACACAGAGAGATATATATAGAGAGAGACAAAGAGACAGAGACAGAGAGAGACACACACACAGAGATAGAGACAGAAAGAGAGACAAAAAGAGAGAGACAGAGAGAGATAGAGAAAGACAGAGAGAGACAGAGACAGACAGAGAAAGACAGAAAAAGAGAGACAGAGACACAGAGAGATATAGAGAGAGACAGAAAGAAAGAGAGAGTCAGAAGCAGAGAGAGAGAAACAGAGAGACAGAGAGATATAGAGAAAGACAGAGAGACTGAGGCAGAGAAAGAAATAGAGAGACAGGAGACAGAGACAGAGAGAAACAAAGACAGAGAGACATAGACAGACAGAAAGAGAGAGAAAGAGAGAGTCAGAAGCAGAGAGAGAGAGACAGACAGACAGGGAGAGAGAGACAGAGAGAAACCAAGACAGAGACATGGACAGTAGAGACAGAGAGAGAATACAAAAAGACGTGGAGCGGTGGCCCAGTGGTGACGTGCCGGCTAGTTAGCGAGTGTCCAGGGGTTCGAATCCCACATAGACCGGGATTTGTACTGGTGGATGACGGGCGCAATAGCCGAGTGGTTAAAGCGTTGGACTTTCATTCTGAGGGTCCCCGGTTCGAATCTCGGTAACATGTCCATACGAGTG
>NC_134896.1:47776783-47779283 GCF_041734735.1 Babylonia areolata
CACACGCACACACGTACACACACACACGCACACACACACACACGTACAATGACACACACACACACACACACACACACACACACACACACACACACACACACACAGATGGAGACATGGGGAGAGAAGGTAATATTCCCAGTCGGCTGTGCAAATTTGTCTGTGAATGCTCGTCCAGCCATGACGTTCGTCATTCTACCAATTTGTGTCTCATAAACATCAAGGTTCCATGACAATAGATTATATTCTATTCCATACTGTTCTGTTCTATTCTGTTCTATTCTGTTCTATTGCATTCTATTCACACAGCACAACCGCACGCGCGCGCACGCACACACACGCACGCACACGCATACACACACACGCACGCAAGCACGCACTCAAACACAACACACACACGCGCGCACACGAACACACGCACACTTACACACACACGCACGTACGCACGCACGCACGCACGCACACACGCACGCACACACACACACACACACACACACACACACACACACACACACACACACACACACACACACACACACACCAAAAAAAACAAAAAAAACCACCATCGCTGCAAATGTAGTGATTCACTCCAGAAACATCAGTTTCAATTTGACACGAACAATTCGTTTTAGAGAGGGGGGGGGGGAGAGAAAAGGGGGAGTGGGGAGGGAGGGAGGGAGGGGAGGGAAGGGGAGAAATCAGCTCTAATTTAACACAGACAATTCATTTAGGAAAGAGGAGAAGAGAGACAGACAGCAAGAGATTTTTTTTTTTTTTTAAAGGAGCAACAGACTGAAAGAGAGAGAGAAACAGAAAGCGACAGTTTCAGTTTCAGTTTCACTTTCTCAAGGAGGCGTCACTGCGTTCGGACAAATCCATACACGCTACACCACATCTGCCGAGCAGATGCCTGACCAGCAGCATAACCCAACGCGCTTAGTCAGGCCTTGAGTGCATGCTTGCATATTTGTGTACCTACGAAAGTGGATTTCATTTTACGTAATTTCGCCAGAGGACAACACTCTCGTTGCCATGGGTTCTTTTTCAGTGCGCCAAGTGCGTGCTGCACACGGGACCTCGGTTTATCGTCTCATCCGAAAGACTAGACGCTCAGTTTGATTTTCCAGTCAAACTTAGGAGAAAGGGCGAGAGCGGGATTCGAACCCACACCCTCACGGACTCTCTGTATTGGCAGCTGAGCGTCTTAACCATTCTGCCACCTTCCTCCCTGAGGCGACAGACAGTAAGAGATCAATAATCCATCAGCCTTTCATCTTTACGACACCTCAAAGCAAGGGTTATTCCGTACTTGGCTTTGACTTATTCAAATGTGTGCTGGTGTGTCCGATACCTGTTGTGTGTGTTTGGTGTGGGGTTGGAGGGTGGGGGGTGGGGGGGTGGGAGTGGGAGGCGTGGGGTGGTGGTGGTGGTGGTAGGGGCAGGAGGGACAGAGGCTTCTGTGTGTGTGTGTGTGTGTGTGTGTGTGTGTGTGTGTGTCTGTGTGTGTGTGTGTGTGTGTGTGTGTGTGTCTGTGTGAACGTCTGTGTGTCTCTGTGTGTCTGCGGCATTCTTTGGGATTTTGGGGTGGTTTCGTGTGTGTGTGTGTGTGTGTGTGTGTGTGTGTCTGTTTGTCTGTCTGTCTGTCTGTCTGTGTCTGTGTCTGTGTCTCTGTGTTGTGTCTGTGTGTCTGTGTTTGTATGAATACCTGGATGGATGGATGGATGGATGGATGTGTTTGTCTGTATATCTGCCTGTATGTCTGTGTGTGATTAGTGTGTGATTAGCCGGATTCTGGGCTACTGGCCTGCCACAACAACAACTCCCACTACTACTACTACTACTACTACTCCTACTGCTGCTACTCCTCCTCCTCCTACTACTACTACTACTACTATTACTACCACTACTACTACAACTACTACTGGATAGAGAGCGAGAGAGAGAGAGAGAGCGAGAGAGAGACGAACAGGCACGATATTACAATTAGAAATCTACAAACGAGATTGAAACACGGAAGGAACATGTATAATTCACAGATGCATCGAGGAGCAGTGTTTCCAATCTCACAACAAAACTATTTTCGCGGGCAGGGATTGTAGGGCCCGGGGAGGGTGGGGAGGGTGCGAGGGGGTCTGTAGAATAATATTCCAGATTGTCACTGGTGTCTAATCTCCAGCTATTCCAGTTTACACCATTGCTGGCTTGATCTCTTTATAATCTCAATATTTTTTTTCCAGTCTAACCCCTTTCTTTCCCCCCCCCATCTCCCCCATCTGTGTGTGTGTGTGTGTGTGTATGTGTGTGTGTGTGTGTGTGCGTATGTGTGTGTGTGTGTGTGTGCACGCGCGCGCGAGTGCGCGTATGTAATGGGCGCTAAGGAAAAGAGCTGTAATTTTCCACGATTGCCGCATTAAATGAATATGTAGGCTGTTTGAATGCATGAGAGAGAGAGAGGGAGAGAGAGAGAGAGAGAGAGAGAGAGAGAGAGAGAGAGAGAGAAGAA